>NW_018744092.1:0-295000 GCF_001683475.1 Chenopodium quinoa
TTGCATTCTACAAAGCTAATTGAATCAAATGAAAGTCAAACACGTTCAAGCAAAGCTAATTGAATCAAATGAAAGTCAAACACATTCAAACACATCTTCTTGAATCAAATGAAAGTCAAATACATTCAATAAAGCTAATTGAATCAAATGAAAGTCAAACACATTCAAACAGAGCTTTTTTAATCAAATGAAAGTCAAATGCATTTATCAAAGCTAATTGAATCGTATGAAAGTCAAACACATTCAAACAAACCTAATTGAATCCAATGAACGTCAAACACATTTAAAAAAACCTAATTGAATCAAATGAATGTCAAACACAATCAAACAAAGCTTTTTTGAATCAAATGAAAATCAAATGCGTTCATCAAAGCTAATTGAATCGAATGAAAGTCAAACACATTCAAACAAACCAAATTGAATCCAATAAAAGTCAAACACATTCAAACAAACCTAATTAAATTAAATGAAAGACAAAATCATTCAAATAGAGCTTTTTGAATCAAATGAAAGTCAAATGCATTCTATAAAGCTACTTGAATCAAATGAAAGTCAACACATTCAAACTAACCTAATTGAATCCAATGAAAGACAAACACATTCAAACAAACCTAATTGAATCAAATGAAAGTCAAACACATTCAAAAAGAGCGTTAACAAAGCTAATAAGTCAAATGAAAGTCAAATGCATTCTACAAAGCTAAACAAATCAGATGAAAGTCAAACACATTCAAAGAAAGCTAATTGAATCAAATGAAATTCAAACACATTCAAACAAAGCTTTTTGAATCAAATAAAAGTCAAACACATTCAAACAAAGCTAATTAAATCAAATGAAAGTCAAACACATTCCAACAAAGCTTTCTGAATCAAATGAAAGTCAAATGCATTCAACAAAGCTAATTTAATCAAATGAAAGTCAAATGCATTCCACAAAGCTAATTGAATCAAATGAAAGTCAACACATTCAAGAAATGCTAATTGAATCAAATGAAAGTCAACACATTCAAACAAATCTTCTAGAATCAAATGAAAGTCAAATGCATTCAATAAAGCTAACTGAATCAAATGAAAGTCAAACACAATTAAACAAAGCTAATTAAATAAAATGAAAGTCAATCACATTCTATGTAAGCTAATTGAATCAAAGGAAAGTCAAACACATTCAAACAGAGCTTTTTGAATAAAATGAAAGTCAAATGCATTCATCAAAGCTAATTGATTCGAATGAAAGTCAAACACATTCAAATAAAGCTTTTTCAATCAAATTAAAGTCAAATGCATTCTACAAAGCTAAACGAATCAAATCAAAGTCAAACACATTCAAACAAAGCTAATTAAATCAAATGAAAGTCAAACACATTCAAAAAGCTTTCTGAATCAAATGAAAGTCAAATACATTTAATAAATCTAATTAAATCAAATGAAAGTGAAATGCATTCTACAAAGCTAAACGAATCAAATGAAAGTCAAACACATTCAAAGAAAGCTAATTGAATCAAATGAAAGCCAAACACATTCAAACAAAGCTTGTTGAATCAAATAAAAGTCAAACACATTCAAACAAAGTTAATTAAATCAAATGAAAGTCAAACACATTCAAACAAAGCTTTCTGAATCAAATGAAAGTCAAATACATTTAATAAATCTAATTAAATCAAATGAAAGTCAAATGCATTCTACAAAGCTAAACGAATCAAATGAAAGTCAAACACATTCAAAGAAAGCTAATTGAATAAAATGAAAGTCAAACACATTCAAACAAAGCTTGTTGAATCAAATAAAAGTCAAACACATTCAAAACAAAGTTAATTAAATAAAATGAAAGTCAAACACATTCAAACAAAGCTTTCTGAATCAAACGAAAGTCAAGTACATTTAACAAAGCTAATTAAATCAAATGAAATCCAAACGCATTGTAAAAAGCTAATTGAATCAAATGAAATTCAAATACATTCAAAAAAGCTTCTTGAATCAAATTAAATTCTAATGCATTCAATAAAGCTAATTGAATCAAATGAGAGGCAAACACATTCTAACAAACCTAATTGAATCCAATGAAAGTTAAACACATTCAAACAAACCTAATTGAATCAAATGGAAGTCAAACACATTCAAACAAACCTAATTGAATCGAATGAAAGTCAAACACATTCAAACAAACTTAATTAAATCAAATGGAAGTCAAACACATTCAAACAGAGCTTTTGAATCAAATGAAAGTCAAATGCATTCTATAAAGCTAATTGAATCAAATGAAAGTCAAACACATACAAATAAAGCTTTCTGAATCAAATGAAAGTCAATTGCGTTCAACAAAGCTAATTAAATCAAATGAAAGTTGTTTAGGGTGAAAATACCTAAGACACGTGGCCCAATAAATGCTTGACACGTGTCAATTCTTTCACAGTCTGCAAAGGGCCCATTTCCTTTGCAGACACGTGTCCTTATACCCTTATTGAGGTACAGTTCTCCCTTACTATAAATAGTAAGGGTAGACCTCATTTATGAGGGACGGACATTAATTGCAACCACAAAAACCAAACAAAGCCTAAACCTACTGAAACGCTCTCGAACGAGAAGCTTTTACAGTTCTTATTCCACTTCGAAAAGATACTAACTTAATCTTCGGAGGCGGAACTCCCACCCCCCATCCGGAGTCTCCGTTACTTGTGCAGGTACAGGTGCAAGAAGGAAGTCGGCTAGGTGCAGGTACAGGCGTAAGAAGGAAGTCTGCTAGGAAATTGTAACTCTCCCGAAGGACACAGAAAACCCCCAAACATCTGGCGCCGTCTGTGGGGAGAGTACTTTCTAGATGACATCTGAGCCTATACTACCTGGTAAAAGCAATATGCCTACTGGGGAGGTTGAGGTCCATTCGGACCAAGATACAGCCGATAACTATGACTTGGAAGCCTACACTGCTGCAGATGGCTCTTTGAGGACCAAGAACACCCGTTCCAAGATAAGAGAGAACGGGAAGGGAACCAGGCGGCTCCTAGCAAGCCAACTAGGGGGCCGCTTGGGTTAACCTCTACCGCTGGAGACTCCCCAGTCTCCAGAGATGAGCTCATGAATATGATGATGAGCTTCAAAGGAGAGATCAAAGGCCTTCTGGACTCCACAGCCGGCCCCCGTAAGGTCAGGCGGAAGAAAGGCGTCACGGTAAAAAGACGGCCAAAACAGTCAAGGGTAGAGCATCTACCCCACACCGAAGTCAGACATGCCAGCTAGGCTCTTTGATTTCTCAAAGATGCACACTCCTATAGATGGAGTCAGAAAAGCCCGTCCGGCACATTCAGCCGGATGGAACCAAGAAAGTCTATTCTGATGCCCGGACGCTCATCCAAGATAAAAAGACTCAGCGATCCGAGTCGGCATCAACATCGACCTTTCGAGACAGCTTCAATGCCACCTCAGAAGGCACTCGAGAGCAAACAATGACAGCCGGACGAGCGAGGTTTCCGCTCGATCCGGCCCCATATGATCCAACCGGCAGTGCATGGAAACACCGTATACGCCCTTTGGATCCCCCTATGCACAGGCAGGTATTTTCGGGGGGCAGCATCAGTCGCCCGTCCAGCCTATGGACTGGCAGCTCCGGCTGCTCAACCTTGGGGAACAGCCAACGGCGTTCTCCAGAGAAATTACCGAGATGACCCAGCCGTCTAAAATCAAAAACGTGTTGGTAGGTGCCTACGACGGGTACCACCAACCCGGAAGATCACCTTATGGCATACACCAACCTGATGTATTTGCAGGGTTTGGATGATGCCGCATGGTGCCGGTGCTTCCCGGCAACGTTGAAAGGGATTGCTCAACGTTGGTTTGGTAACCTCCCAGCCGGATGCATCAATAATTTCAGGACCTTGGCCTACTGGTTTACGTTCCAACTTTTCTATGAACATCCCTGCCAAGAAAACAAGCCTTGATCTAGGGGCAATACAACAGGGAGACAAAGAGGGCTCCGGTCATATGTCAGGCGGTTTAACCTGATGAGGATCCAAATCAATGGATTGTCTGATGACGTTGCCTATACTGATTTTCTTCAAAGGCTTAAAAGATGGATCAACTTTTAAGTTTGACTTGGTTAGGAAGAGGGTCTCCACTCTTCACGAAGCACTCATGAAGCGGAGGCCTACATTCAGGCAGTGGAATTGTGTGCTGTTAAACTTCCAACGGATTACAAAAGATCCGATAAAAAAGAGAATCGGCCTACCCAGTCGGCCAAAAAGGAAGACAAGAGAAAGGGGTATGGGCGGCAGACTCATCCGGACAACCTTTCCAGAAAAGGAGGAGGTCGGATCCGTATGTGCCAAAGTACGAGTTCAACAAGGACTGTGCCTCCATTCTCAACGAAGTAAAGGACCGGTTGAATCTTGAAAAACCGTTCTCCTATGAAGAGTCCTCTAAGCGCCCGGGATAAGAGCAAATATTGTCTTTTTCACGAGGAAATTGGCCACGACACTGAGGGTTGCTTTTAGCCTCAGGCGCTCTTCGACCGGCTCGCTGATGAGGGGGCTCTCAAATCTTATCTTTCCAAGTCAAGGGGTACACCTAAACAAGCAAGAGGACCACCCCCAAAGAAGCGGCTACTCAATCGGATACGGATGAGGAAACCATTCTGACCATAGCCGGTGGCTTTGCGGGAGGTGGGCCTACCATCCGGGGTACAAAAGATAACATTCGGAAACTGGTCAACTCGGTGGATGAGGGCCAGTCGTCTGAATATTCATTTCCGGAAGTTAACATCTCCGAGAGAGATAGAGGCGAGGTCAGCGGCCTCATGATGACCCCATAGTCATCGAGTGCAAAATCGCCAATCAAAGAGTTGGCCGGATCTTGATTTGATACCGGGAGCTCATCCGACCTCATCAGCTACCGGTGCTTGGAGAAACTCAAGTATAAGCCCAGTAGCATGCTTCCGGCCTCATACCCTCTTGTAGGTTTTGGGGGAGGAGTAGTACATCCGGTGGGCATGATTGATCTACCCATCCGGTTCGGAGAGAAGGGTAAGGGCCGGCATATGGTTGTCAAGTTTCTTGTAATAGAAGAGCTGACTGCCTACAATCTGATTATTGGCCGTCCAACCCTTAACCTCTCAAAGGCAGTCATCATCCCATCTTTTAATGTTGATAAAGTTTGAAAGGGATGATGGCACAGTCGGTTCCTTGAGTGGGAACCAAAAGATGGCGAGAGAGTGTTACCTCTCGGACATCAAACCAACGCTTGACACAGGCGGTCAAGAGAAAGAAATTGTTGAACTTGACGACTGTGATCAAAGCTTACCGGCTACAAAGCCAGCCGGTAAAAAGAGGAAGGCGGACCAACTGGCGCCTGTGAAGGAGAAACAATAGCAATCACTGTCCGAGAGGACAAACGTTCTTCGCCCTCAGCCGGCAGGAGAAATAATTGATGTTGTTCTTGAAGACAGTCGGCCAGACAGAACCGTCAAGGTTGGAACGGCTGCGTTTGAAAGTTTGGGATCAGGTTTGCTCCTTTTGTTGAAAGAGTTCAAAGATGTGTTTGCCTTTGAAGTAGAAGAGATGCCGGGTGTAAGTCCGGATCTTGCTGTACATAGACTCGCTGTGGATCCTAAGAAGAAGCCGGTCAGGCAAAAGAAACGGAACCATGGCGAGGAAAGGTCCCAGGCGGCAGCAACCGAGGTCAAGAAACTCTTGGATGCTGGATTCATCCGGCAATGTTACTACCCGGATTGGGTAGCCAATGTCGTCCTTGTGAAAAAGCCGAATGGAACCTGGCGGATGTGTGTAGATTACACGGACCTCAACAGGGCTTGTCCAAAGGATAGCTACCCGCTTCCAAAGATAGATCATTTGGTAGAACTCTACAGCCGGCCATGCCCTGATGAGTTTCATGGACGCCTATTCCGGCTTCCATCAGATACCCTTGTGGAAGAAAGACCAAGAGAAGACGGCTTTCGTCACAGATCAAGGGCTATATTGCTACAAGGTGATGCCGTTTTGGGTTGAAGAATGCGCCTGCTACTTTCCAGCGAATGATGAACTCAGTCTTTTATGATCAGATTGGAAGGAATGTGGAGGTGTACATTGATGACATGATTGTCAAATCAAAGCTGCAGGCGAATCATCTAGCCGACCTCCGAGAAACTCTCACCACCCTCAGACGGCATAAAGTTCATGTTAAATCCTAAAAAATGCGTCTTTGGAGTTGAGTCCGGGAAGTTTCTTGGATTTTTGATTGATCAGAGAGGCATAGAAGCCAATCCGGACAAAGTACAGGCGGTGATCAACATGCAGTCGCCCACGTACCGTCAGGGAGGCTCAAAAGCTTACCGGTTGCCTGGCGGCACTGGGGAGATTCCTCAGCCGGTCAGGTGACAAGTGCCTGTATTTCTTTCAAGCAATCAAAAAGAGGTCAAGGTTTGAATGGGGTGAAGAGGCTGAGGCGGCATTTCAACGGCTGAAGCAACACCTGCATTCTTTGCCAGGATTGGTGAGTCCCCTACCCCAGGAGGCTCTCTACATGTACTTGTCCGTCTCGGATCACTCTTGAGGCCGTCCTCCTTGCTGAGAGAGACGGTAATCAGCTCCCGGTATACTTTATAAGCCATATACTCCGGAATGCTGAACTTCGTTTATCCCATGATCGAAAAAATTCGGTCTGGCTTTGTTCAAAGCAGTCAAGCGGCTGAAACCGTATTTTTTAGCACATCCGGTGACCGTTTACACTGATCAGCCGCTCAAAAGGCCTATGACCACTTTAGAGTCATCCGGAAGAATGATTAAATGGGCTGTGGAAATCCAAGGCTTAGAAATCACTTTCGAACCCAGGCGAGCAGTTAAGGTCAGGCGTTTGCGACTTCATTGTTGAAATGACAAGGCCAATACAGCCGGATAAAACCGATGAAGTTTGGAGGGTTTATGTAGACGGGAGCTCTACGCTGAATGGCTGCGGAGCGGGTGTAATTATTCACTCTCCGGAGGGGGACAAATACGAGTACGCTCTACGATTCAAGTTTCAAGCTTCGAATAATGAAGCTGAATACGAAGCCTGCTAGCCGGTATCCGCATGTGTAAGGCGTCGGGCAAGGAAAGTTGATGCCTGCTCAGATTTCCCAACTCATCGTTAGCCAGTACAACGGTGACTACGAGGCCACCCATCCGGTGATGATTATGTATCTGCAGGCGGTCAAAGAGGAGGCTGGGGCATTTGATGAATTCAACCTGAGTCAAGTACCCAGATCCGAGAATAATCAGGCGGATGCACTATCCAAACTTGCATCCTCCGCCACATGTGATACGCCTAGATCAGTCTTCTGGGAAGTCATGGAAAAGAGAAGCATTGAACATGACCCCATTGGACTTCTAGATCGAAGCTCCACATGGATGGACCCCATCCGGAATTACTTGGTAGACGGCACTCTACCGGAAACCTCATCCGAAGCAGCTGCTCTTAAAAGACGAGCATTAAGCTTCGCAATGCACAACGTTGAACTGTTTCGGAAGGGTTACTTGCAGCCGCTATTCAAGTGTGTTACCCCAGAACGGGGCAAGGAAATACTGGAAGATCTTCACGCCGGCTTTCTGTGGATCTCACATTGGCGGGAGGGACCCTCGCCAAAAGAACCCGGCGCCAAGGATACTTTTGGCCTACACTAGAGGCGGATGCATTAGATCTGGTGAAAAGGATGCGACAAGTGCCAGAGGTTCGGCCGGATGATAAGGCAGCCGGCAACTGATATGACAGCTATTCACAGCCCAATTCCCTTTGCAAAATGGGCATGGATATTTTGGGGCCATACACTCCTGCCCAGGCGGCAGAAGATACATTTTGGTGGCTGTTGATTACTTCACCAAGTGGGTTGAGGCCGAGGCGGTAAAGGGCATCAAAACTAAGGATGTCATCTCCTTCATTTGGAGAAATGTCATCACCCGGTTCGGTGTTACCAATGTCAATGGTCTTTGACAATGGCCCCCAGTTCGAAACGCCTGTCCTGAAGACTTGGTTGCAAGATCAAGGGATTTCCCACTACTTTGCATCCGTTGGCCGTCCGCAAGCAAACGGTCAAGTTGAAGCTTTCAACAAGCTCATCTCAAGCGCATAAAGAAAAAGATCGAGAAGGCAGGCGGGCTTTGGGCAGAAGAGTTGACTCACGTTCTTTGGTCCATCAGAACCACTGAGAAGGGTCAACCGGTGAAAACTCCATTCCTTATGGCATATGGCACAGAGGCGGTTCTTCCCATTGAATTATATGAGCCAACACTTCGAATCATGTTGTATGATGAAGAGGCAAATTGGGAAGCCATGCGCCTGTCTCTGGATACTCTTCCAGAAAGAAGGGGCAACGCCGCCTTGCGTCATGAAATCTACCGCCTTCGAATGACGAGGGCCTACAACAAAAGTGCTTAAACGCCCCCTCAAAGTTGGAGATTTTGTATTACGAAAGCTTGAAGCAACTGGTAGGGCATACGAACAAGGGAAACTGACCCCAAACTGGGAGGGACCCTACCGGATTTTTGAAGAAGTTAGAAACGGCACATACCGTCTGGAAACCCCAGACGGAATGCGGCTGCCTCGTACCTGGAATGTAGATAACTTGAAAAAGTACTACTTCTAAGGATTGAAATGTGAAAGCATATAATTTCCATTCATACAATTGTATTTGCACCTGTCTAGTGCAAGAACACAGACGGAAGAACACTTGTTAAAACCACTGCTCCAAAAAGAGCAGTCATCCGGTTGACACCCATCCGGGTGAATCACTGAAGAGAACAGCTCCCTTCTGGGTGGAACATTGTTCTAGCGATCCCACAACTCAAACGGCGTTTGTCTAAAAACGATTTGCAGCCGTTTAGAAATGATCCTTTGCATCTGGGATTCATCCGGCAAGGACCCAAAAGAGGTCCATCCGGAAGAATGAAATTCCTAATGGGCCACCGTAATCACCTAAACGGTTTTACATCCCATCCTATATATAATTGTACCAGACGGGCAAGTCAGGTCAGTCACTGACCCCCCATCCGGCTTCCATGAAATGACTGCCTGTCTACTGCTGGGGTAAACAGGTAGCCATTTCAGGGGCATATTGTGGTATCTCTTCTTCATCCGTCTGAAATACTTGTAAAAATGCGTATATATAAAAAAAAAAAATGCATATATAAAAAAAAATTGTAAATAATAGATAGAAAACCCGACTGTGTCGGTTAATAGATTAATTAAAATGTTAGCCGGACCCTTGTCCGGAAAGATACATCGAAAATACACGGCACGCAGGCCGGTAAAAAAAAAGAAGAAAAATATCAATCTTGCTGTTGCTCTTGTTGCTGAGGCTGCTCCAACCCTTGAGCTTGCCCAACCTGGGTCTCAGCCGTCTGCTCCTGCAGCTGCTCCGGCTGGTTTCCCATTGGCACCCCATCCGGCTCTGACCCTAACTCCTTCTCAGCCCACTCGTCGAAAGGAGGAGGGGCAGGAGTGCGAGTACTCGAGCTTCATAAACTTCAGAAGCATACAAGTAACGGAGGTGGAAATAGTCAAAGTCAGAGTCCGGATGGATGAGGCCCCAAGCCAGCTTCATGCGCTCCTCGCAGTCGGCTTCATTCTCTGTTATCAGGCGGCTGAGTTCCTCGTTCAGCTCCTTTTTGTGGGCCGCCTGAATATTAGTGAGTTGGACAGTCAGCTCGCTGTTCTTCTGGCGGAGGTTGGCATTTTCCTTGTCAGCTCCTTCCAGAGCTCTGAGATCAGCCTGGAGGTCCTTAACCTTAAGCTCAAGTTCATCAACTTTCTTTTGGCCTCATCCCCAGCCAGCACAGCCTCTTTCAGTAATTCCTCCTGTTGCAACTCTCTCTCTTTAGTTGCCAAATCATATTTAATAGTGTGAAATTGACTAACGTCAATTAGGTCAAGGGCACGCTTCTGAGCGTCTCTTACCTCCTCTTGCTTTTTACGCAAGGGGACTCGGAGCCCGTCCACTCTCAGCATCACCTATGGTACCAACCGGAAAAGGAGTTAGAACTAATGATGATAATTACTACTCATCCGGCAAAAGCAGAGCTTGAGACAAGCATAGGCATTCGGGTTATTTACCTCAGCAAGAAGAGAGTTGATGCGATCCAGGTTAACCTGGTGTACAGCCGGCACCGCCTCCTTTTCAGAACGGGTCAGAGTCTTGACCATTCTCTTGGCGTATTGGTTGTAGTCGGGCCGGCTGGTAGAGTCATCTGCAAAGGAAGGTTATCTGTCAGATACTGGGCATAGGCGCCGCCTATATTCATGCGGCTGCCAGAGGAGCCCCCAGACTGGCTTGCTTGAGTTTTGACTCTCATATGCCCAAGCGGCCAGGGGGGGTCAAAGGCAGAGGTTTTACCTTGTACAGGCTGTGGGGTGCATCCCCCCCAGCCGCATCTGAGCCAGATCCCATCCGGGTCTGGCCCGCCGAAGCACTCGGCGTTAGCTGCAGGCTCTTCCCTGCAGTGGTTGGCCTGCAGGTCAGACGTCCTCTTTGCAGGACTAGCTGCCAAAGGTGGACCCGGCAGCCTTGGAGCTTTTGAAGCCGGCTGAGGTATTACACCAGCCGGTCTTTTGTGCATGCTTGCTAATGATTTTGGCATGCCTTGGGTTCCACCCTGAAAATAGTCAAAAACAAAGCAATCAGTTAGAAACAAAGCAGATCATATGTCATCCGGTAAGAAATGGAAGAGGTTTTACTCCATTCTTGGCGGCCAGTGCCGCCTTCTTCTCTTCGATTTGCTTCTTTCTCAGCTCAATAGCTGAGAAGGCAGGTGTCTTTTCAGAGGCACCATTCTTTTAGCTATACCTGCAAAAAAAGGGAAATTCGAGTTAGAGCGTGTATGCATAATCAGGTGTCAGAATACCGGATGGGTTAATGAACCTACTCTTTTTAAACATTGAACTTAGATTGCAAAGGGACAAGAAGACTCGTCCCTTAACCATTCCGGGAGGGGTACCCAGAACTTTGGGACGATGATTCACTTCCGTCCTCCATCTGATGGGTCGTTTTGAGGAAGAGACCCGTCTCCATTATTTGGTCCCAGGCCTCAGACGGCACTTTCGGGAGCACGCATTTTTTGCCCAGTAATGCCGGGTGCTTATTATACCGCCGCAGCCGGTGATTTAGGGAAGTGGAAGGCGAAGAGACGACATAAAATTTGCTCTTCCAGTTGGTCCACTTTGATGGCTTCTCCAAAGTCATCATGTATTCTTGGTTGGTGGTAAGGGTGTACCAGGCGTTCCACCCACCCGGAGCCCGGCTGAGGTAATGCATGTGTGCAAAAGCCTCCCAACTGGGTTTACCTCCTGCAGCTCACACGCGGCAATGTACCCCAAAATATTGATCCAAGAGTTAGGAGTCAATTGCCATACGCCCAAGTCGTACCCCAGCAATATGTCCTTGATGCAGGGGTGAAGGGGGAACCGGAGGCCTGCTTTGAATGCCGCCTCATAACAGCCGAAAAAATCATCGGCATGGTCCAAGTCATCCTCCCATACGACGGTTGCATTAACAGGCGGGACTCTTATTTCCCAGTCCTTCCCAACTGGTTTCCTTTTAAAAAGAAAGGCAGGAAGGGTTGCAGTAAGGGTGACCACGTCTCTTGCTGACATGGTCATGTCAGTCGGATCCCCCTTAGCCGGCCATTTGTAGGCCTCCTCAACAATAGGCTCAGCCTCCTGTGCTGGGGCTTCAGATTCGGACCCAGACCCTTCTCCAGCAGATTCATCGCCGGATCCTTCGGCATTAGAATCAGAGTCTTCTAATATGCTATCACCCGGTGTGCTCGGACCACTCGGGGAATCTTGACGAGTCCCCAAGGTTTCTTCCAAAGGAATTTCACCAGACGGTCCTGCCGTCTGGTCCTCGTTTCTGGATCAGCCGGATCTTCGGCTGCGTCGTCGGATTTGTAATCCGGGTCAACTGCCGTCCATCTTATCCGAGCCATTCTGTCCTGCACATGAACAGAGACGGTCGGATTCGAGGTAGGTGAAGGTTCGCCCAAATACCCCCAGACGGCAGTCCCAGTCCTAGACTCAGCCGTGCCTGGTGACCGCCTGACAGCAGTCGTAAACTGTGCCGAGTGTATAATTGAAGGGTCCATATCCTATCTATGCAACCGGAAAATTAACAAAAAGAATTGAAAAAGGGTGCAGACGGTACCTTTGGAGGTTGGAATTTGCTGAGATGGTGGCTTGAAACCTACACAGGCGGAAATCTCCGAATGTGTTTGAAGCTGAAATAAAGAAATAGATCAGACATGTTTAATTGGAAGCTCATTTAAAAGCCCCCCAAGCGGCGGAGACCCGGATGAGGATAGCAGAGATGGGCTGGAAGTTGCTCAAACAACCCCCATACGGTTAAAAGCCGGATGGGGCAATTTAAACAACGTTTGAGAAAAAGCCAAGGCTGCTCAAACGACCCCCATACGGTTAAAAGCCGGATGGGGCAATTTGAAACAGTTTGAGCCAAGGTTGCTCAAACGACCCCCATACGGTTAAAAGCCGGATGGGGGCTATTTGTATGTTTGAGAAAAAGCTTAAGGCTGCTCAAACAACCCCCATACGGTTAAAAGCCGGATGGGGGCAATTTAAAACAACGTTTGAGAAAAAAGCCAAGGCTGCTCAAACGACCCCCATACGGTTAAAAGCCGGATGGGGCAATTTGAAACAGTTTGAGCCAAGGTTGCTCAAACGACCCCCATACGGTTTAAAAGCCGGATGGGGGCTATTTGTATGTTTGAGAAAAAGCTTAAGGCTGCTCAAACAACCCCCATACGGTTAAAAGCCGGATGGGGCAATTTAAACAACGTTTGAGAAAAAGCCAAGGCTGCTCAAACGACCCCCATACGGTTAAAAGCCGGATGGGGGCAATTTGAAACAGTTTGAGCCAAGGTTGCTCAAACGACCCCCATACGGTTAAAAGCCGGATGGGGCTATTTGTATGCTTGAGAAAAAGCTCAAGGCTGCTCAAACAACCCCCATACGGTTAGACGCCGGATGGGGCAATTAAAACAACGTTTGGGGAAAAGTCGAGGCTGCTCAAACTACCCCCATACGGTTAAATGCCGGATGGGCAATTTGAATGATGTTTGAGAAAAAGCCAAGGCTACTCAAACTACCCCCATACGGTTAAATGCCGGAATGGGGCAATTTGAAAGATGTTTGAAAGCAAAGGTTGATCAAACCACCCCCATACGGCTAAAGGCCGGATGAGGTTACTTATGACTAGTCTGCATTAAAAACAAAGTTGGCTTAAAGGGGTCCCATGCGGCACAATGCCGGATGGTAGTGTATTAAACATTCCAGACGGCAAAACGCCGGATGAGGGAGATTTTTTGGACTTGTCCCAAGCCAGCCCCATGCGGCAAAATGACGGATGAGGGCATTTTACATAATATACCCAGGCGGCAAAATGCCGAGTGAGGTCCTTAATCTAGGGTAGAGGGAGAAAGCAGACGGTACCTTACTAAATCCGCACTCAGCCGGAAGGCAGACGTCAAGTTCTTGCGAAAACCGGATGCTCGAAAGTCTTGAAAGAAGCAGCCGGTATCAGAGCTTCTCAGGAAATTTTTGAAAATAAAAAGTGCGGAGGAAAGAGGTAGCCACCCTACTTATAGAAAGAGGCAGAAGGCGAACAGTCACTTGCACGAAAATTTGAAATTCAAGAGGGGGAAGGCAGACGAACCGTCACTTACCCCGTGCACCCTACGTCTGTCACAGATGACACGTGAGATTGCCACATCTCATCTGTGAGGGGCAGATGTTTAGGGTGAAAATACCTAAGACACGTGGCCCAATAAATGCTTGACACGTGTCAATCTTTCAGCAGTCTGCAAAGGCCCATTTCCTTTGCAGACACGTGTCCTTATACCCTTATTGAGGTACAGTTCTCCCTTACTATAAATAGTAAGGGTAGACCTCATTTATGAGGGACAGACATTAATTGCAACCACAAAAAACCAAACAAAGCCTAAACCTACTGAAACGCTCTCGAACCGAGAAGCTTTTACAGTTCTTATTCCACTTCGAAAAGATACTAACTTAATCTTCGGAGGCGGAACTCCCACCCCCCATCCGGAGTCTCCGTTACTTGTGCAGGTACAGGTGCAAGAAGGAAGTCGGCTAGCTGCAGGTACAGGCGTAAGAAGGAAGTCTGCTAGGAAATTGTAACTCTCCCGAAGGACACAGAAAACCCCCAAACACCTTCTTACCACAATCCTAGACTTTAGGTCTCGTACATTCGGTAAGGTTATTCTCACACTAGCCTAAACTAGCCAATTCTATGTTCAACCAAGGACATCTAAACCACGCTCGAAATTTTATTACCAAAAAAAAGCAAATATCCATCACATGCAATCCAATATCATCATTGAGGACTAATCTAAAGCAAAAAAAAGTTTTCATTTTTAATTTTTTTTTTCAAACATTATATACAAGGATAAAAGGGAGAGAAGAGAGTTACCATTGATCTAGGTGTGTTAGTGTCTTTCATACATACAAGATGATAAAAGTATGGTGATTAGTAGCAAACCAAATAAAGAATATCATGAGTGGATCATATGGATAAGAATCAAACAATCATTCCACAATTAATTGATAAACTATTACTTGCAAAACTAAGGCAATCATATCACATGCTCACTTGAATTCATTTCACTATCAAAGACACTAATCAAATCTAAATTAATTAACTAAAAGTGAAAACAATATATACAAAATCTATACTAAAAAGAAACACAAATCTTTTTTTTTTTTTTCGGTTAGGAGAGGAGAAAAGGGGCTAATCTAAAGAATTTGGATTAAGGGTACAATTTTGGATTTTTGGGTTTTGGATTAAAAAGGGAGAGGAGACTCATCAACAAACATCATCATCAATGGGAAGCACATAAGGTCAAGCCATTTTCATTAAAATGCAAACATTCAACCATTAATTAACCAACCAAGCTAAACAAAGCATAATCAAATTAAGCACAAAACTAGCAAACACCTAATCCCAACTCTATACAAGGCCTAAATATTTCCCCAAGCTAGACATTCAATTACCGTTTCAATGTAAGAGAATAGGCAATGAAATAACCTCCCCCAAGCTTGGGATTGGCACCATCCTTGGTGTCCCAAGGATTAAGAGGGCAATGAAACGGTGAATGAAATGCCTAATCCATCTAGTAATGCCGACGCCCCGGCGAATAATGAAAGTTGTAGTTAATATCTACACCGCTAGGAGCTGCTGGGGCGTCTACATAGGGAGGTAGATCGTAGTTGGGACAAGTACGGTAGTGGCCAAAATCCGGCACACCTTGCTCACCCCAACCACCATCATATTCGGGTGGGAACTTGTAATGCCCCCTTAAGGGGTAATCAAGTACCTCCGTAAATGAACTATCATCGCTAACCTCGGGGACGTAGTAATAGCTAGGGTCACCCCTATAATCACTGCCCCCGAGTTGTGTGTAGTCATAAGGGGGATAATGGCATGGCTCGTCAATAGAGCAACGCGGCCCTTGCCAATAAGGGGAGGTGGGTCGGTTGTTAGACCAACCCAGAACCGCCCTTGTTGAACGGGACGGTTGGGATAGTTAAGGTAAGGGAGAAAGTCTCCCCTCTCAACTTGGTGTTAATAGCTTCTCTCCGCTACAAAGCTTTGATATTCATTTTCTTCTAACATTATTTGGTTGGTTAAGTTTAAATAATTAAAAGCCTTTTCGACATCAAAAAGGGTGGAATAGGAGGATGAACCATCTCCCTTAGATCGGGGAATGGAGGATGTACTCATACGACGAGGTATAGGTGCATCCTTGTCATCGTCGGCCATCCTTCGTGGGAGTTGATCAGGTGGCACGTGCCACGACGTGTCTCCCACGGAGTTAATGACCGCAACATTTGAGAGTGTGCAAAAATGCTTCCCATTGACCTTCGAACTAAAGCGCAACTGTTAGAAAAGGGGTTTTTAACGACAAATTATTTTGTCGTTGAAGCTTTTTACGACGAATAAATTTTTGTCGTTTGTTCAATGTAATAGGCTCCCACGTTATTGGTTTTAACGACGATGTTCATCGTTAGATAATGACAACATATTTTCTGTTGTTAACTATTAATAATGACTAAAAGACTCACCGTGAATAGATTTTCTATTCACGATAAACAACTAGGCAATGACGACCAAATATTCCCTCGTGAAATACATATCCAACAGTAAAAAAAAATTTAATTAGGATATTCACGACCATATTCTTTGTCGTTAATGATAAATGCTTTTAATAAGAGCCTTTTTACCAACAGTTTTTAATACAATTAATGTTAATTAAATTACAAAACTCAAGATAAATAAAAAATAAGACAAAAATCATTATAATAAATTTTGAATGAATTATTAAATTTCAAGTCTGCTAAAACCCAGCAACAACGTTACAATATTACATCCTTTCTAAATTCCACACTATCTATAGGACAGTAAGACTAATCAATAAAAGAAAAACCAAAAAAAGTTTGAGCCAAATTTAAAGACCGAGAGTAAACCAAATTAGATTTATCTTCCAATCACATCAAAGCCTTGATACTCCGTATCATCTACGACCTCTCTTTTTAACTGAAAATTTCAAAAAATAAGTAATACTACATTCATCATGTACCAATTTAGCTTCCATTATATAAAAATAAAAAAAACTTCATAAAAATAGAAATTAAGGTTAGTAGTTATAATTGTTATTACTACCTGATTTGAGCTCTTTGTCAGTGCTACTCTGCAAAATTTTGTCAGAATAATAAAAAAAAATTGATTTAATGTAAAACATTGAATTTGTAAACTGCACATCCAACAATAATAATACTACCTCCGTTTTTTTTTATGTGCAACTTTTGCCATTTTAGTCCGTTCACTATTATGTGCAACTTTCCTTTTTCATTCTATTTTTGGTAAATAAAAACCCTGAAAATTACAAACTTACCCTTACTTAAAAATTCAGATTTTCTTAATGCTATCCTTATCTTATTTTAATCACAATAACTTTTTTATCTAATCTAAAATCATTAACCTAATTGTACCTTCTCCAAGACTACCTCCCCTCAGAAATTCATTCCCAATTTCTTCATCACCTCAGAAATCCCAAATTCCCCCAAATCTGCCATTTTCTCTCTCCTCTCTTCACTTCTCCTTCAATGGCGTCATCGTCGGTGACCTCCATTTTCTCTCTCCTCCTGATCTCCACCATCCTCTCGGTCGTCTCAACCCGCCCCGGCCTCCTTTTCCACCCCTGCAACACCCTCATCGTTTCCACCTACTCCTCTTTCCTCCCTCAAAACCCTAACTCCGACCTCCCCAACAACCCCCATTTCATCGTCGTCTCCGCCGATCTCCGCCCTCTCCACCACCACCATTTCCGCCACCGTCGTTTCCTCCCTCTCATCGACAAAACCCAGAAACACGAATCCAAACCCGAACCCATCAATGAAAGACCCGAATTCTTGAACGAAAACTGGGTCTCTTGAACGACCCTTTTTCGAATGGTAACGCCTGCAAGTTTGTTCACGGCGCCGGCGGTGGTGGGTTCTCGGATACCGGTGATGATTCCGGCCCAATTGTTGCTCCCTATGACCACCGGCTTTCTCTCTTTCATCTTTGATTTTGATTTTCAGGGTTTTGATTTTGATTTTGATTTTCAGGGTTTTGATTTTGATTTTCTGGGTTTCGATTTTCTGGGTTAGAGGTGGGTTTGGGTGGTGGGGTGGTCTGGGTTAGGGTTGGGTCTTGGTGGCGTAGGTGGTGGGGTGGTCTAGGTTAGATGTGGGTCTAGGTGGTGGGGTAGTCTAGGTTAGATGTGGGTCTAGGTGGTCTGGGTTAGATCTGGGTTTTTTGGTTAGGGAGGGGGCTGCCGGAAAAAAGAAGGAAAGACGTGAGGGTGGTGGTGGTTTCTTGGGGTCGGTTGTGGTGGTGGTTTTGTGGGGGTGGTAGTGGTGGTGGTGAAGCCAGTGGCGGTGGTGGTGAAGCCGACAGTGGTGGTGGTGAAGGCGGCGGCGGTGGTGGTTGGTCTTGGTGGTGGCAATGGGTGGTTTGATTAATTATTCAAACATTCTCTCTCCACCTTAATTACATACTCTTATAATATATTAATCACCATTATACTTTCTTAATCTTTGCCCTTCAATCTTTTGCCTCGTGAACCGTTTTATGTGCCAAAGTTGCACATAAAAAAAAACGGAAGGTAGTAATACAAAAGAATAACAATCATGATAATTAACAAATATCAAGCATAAAAAACTTAGGTAGATCGGTAGATGTCACAAGAATCCAAAGAAATGATAAGCTCTAGTATCTGACTACTACTCTAACATATGATATAAAATTTAAAGCCTATAATCTTTACCAAGTGCTAACCAATTGACAAAGAATAGAGATGATTAGGTAGATGATCTTAACAAAATGAGCATGATAATACAAACATGAATACATGCATTTCTACTAAGTAGCAACTCCTATCTACAAAGCTAAAGCGCATGGTGTCAACATATACACTTCAACATCTATTTGTTAGAGCCCATCAATCACTTATAAGAGAGCACTTAATTAGCTACACTAAGCTAAAATATAAGTAGTATTAATTATCACAATTAGAATTACGTAACCAATCAATCAATCAAAGCCTTAATCCCACAAGTGGGGTTGGCTACATGAACCAAATTTGATTATTCCGTGTAGTCATCGGCACTTAATTAGAATTACGTAGTGCATATAGGATATTTAAAAAAGCAACGGTAGCAATGCTTAATACAAATCCAACTACAACAACTTTCTGCCCACCAAAAACCACTGATGCAAGCCGGTGATCAGATTCCAGTTTTTCCCAATAGGATTTTTTTAAAAAGCATTGTCTGGGATGGATCCCAACAAATTTAGAGAATCCATACTATCATATGAACCCATCTTATCAAAAGATAAGAAGGAAAGGGTTGGGGCTAGAAGCCAAACAGTAAAGAAATCAACTACAGCTCCCCTGAGTGAGTCGGTAACAACATAGTCAATTTCCAGAAAAAAAATTTCTTTCCGTTTCTCATACTGTGCAAGCAGAGTTGTTGTCAGTGATATAGCTTCTTCAATAGCTAATTTGTTTCAAAATTTTGGATTTGCTAATAACCTTTCTCTGAAACCCTGCACAGAAAGTACATTATGATACGGTCACCTCTTTGGGCTCTTTCCACTACCCCCCCCCCCCCCCACCAACCTCCCTCCCCAAACAAAATTAAGTCATATGTAGTCTATATGAATATCATTTTGATTATAACTATTAATTATGATTTAATCAAGTATGAATTATTCAAAGTAGATAATATCTAATATCAAATTGCATATTGCATATCAAATCAATTCTTTTTCGATTAGAGTGCGTCAGTCATCAAGTTTCAATGGCAGACATCAGGCTAGCAAATTAGATAAGAGCAATCTATGACCAAGTCATCAACTAAAATTTGTAGAAGTGTAGAACATAAGTATCACTTTAAATTTGTTATTGGATCAGAACCAAAATTACAATACACACTGCATATAAAATTTTATATAACTAAAAACATACACCAAGGCCAAAAGAATCCAAACACATGAACAATAACATTTCAAGGCTGTGCACAAGTCCAATTGAGGCTAACAAACCATTGTTTCTGCAACAATTACCCAGTTTAGCGTGAAGTAATTAATTTTTTTACACAAAGAAATTGAATTATCCAACCAAAAATTATATAATTATATCTAGCTATAAATAAAACATTTACATTTATAGAACGAAAAATCAACTCCATATTTTCAATTAGCTATATGGTTTTGTTGCATATAATGATTGTTATGCTGCTTGTAGCTAACACTAGTCATACCCCATTCCCCTCTTTTTTCTTTTAGCTAGTATGCATGTATATTAGTTCATACCCATTAAGTTTTTAGCCCAACTTCCTTAACAAATCATTAATTATTTGATGATATTTCATCTACTGCCAACACTCATGAGTCATGATCCTACTTATTCATTTCCCATAAAAGATAAATAGAAGGAAATAGTTTGGAAGTACATGCAAGTAGCTATATAAATTAAGAAAAAAGGAATCAGATTACCAATTTAACATAACAAATTCAATAAATCACCCATCTTGAGTAATTCCACAAATAATCAAACGAAATTACACTAATAAAAGGGGAAGAATAATGGATCAGAATGAAAACCATCAGACCACATTTAAAATCGAACAACTAATGTAAAATTAAGAGTAAAGTCATTAGATTGAAAACGAATTACATTTATTTACTCAAACCCATTCAGTTACATAAGATTGATTAGGATTCAACGAATTTGAGCATTTAGGTTCATTATTTAATTAATTAAAGATATTAAACTGAAAACGAATAATGGATCAAAGAAACCAATTATAATCGAACAAAGAAAAAAAATTTAGATCCTCAACAAATTAACAAGTCCATCACATTAAATGAAAATTAAACCCTAAACTACAATTATGTAATTCAAAAGAGATTTGTTTACATACCAAAATGCAGAAAATTATCCTTCAATTTATTAGCTTATGATTATCTTCTAAATTGGAGAAAGAACAAACCTCAATCTGACGCACTTTTGATTAACTTCGATTTGGGTTGAATTTTTGAGAATAAGATTTGATTGAGAAACAAGGGTTTTGTTTTGGAGTTCAAGTGCACGGCGGGAGGGGAAAGTTATCCCCGCTTCAGATACAACAATAACGACGGTAAATTTTTTCTTTTTTTTTCAAAATTATTAACGAGGAACACATCACATCATTACCGACAATAGTTCAAAAATCACGAGAAACATTTTTAGTCCTCGTAAATATGCTTTTAACAATGAATTTTTTTTTATCGTGGTTATTGAGTTGTCGTTAATTACTTAAATTCTAGTAAGGGCAACCTGGCCCAAAATTTCAACAAGGATTTCTTCATATCATAAAGTTCCTTGATATCAATCAAGTTAGAGCCATGGATCGGGACCATTTGGTCTAAAAAGGCACCAAATCCTAAATTCCTCGCTATAATCGACATCATTCCCCCACACTTAATCTCGCCTTTTAACCTCATGTATATACATCTTTTAATGAACATATATCCCATGTTCACGTTTCCCTTTCACATTGCCTTCGAATCTTGAAGCTATGAAGAGGCATTTGATCTCCTCTTTTGTTAGTTTCCCTAAGTCTTGCTTAGAGAAACAAGCATAGCTCACCATTCTCTTGAAGATTCGAAAGCACGGGGTGGATAATGTGGCTAGCATGGCTAGACCGGGTTGTGAAATGGGGATACCTCGCAATGGTGTTCCACCACACTTGCTCCTCGTAGCTAGAGAAGTAAGTACTATTGGGGTCATACACTTGGTTTGAGGTGGGCCATGTGAAGATTTCATTCAATCTAGTTAAGTTAGGACCTTCTCGGTATTGAACATCCTAAACTTTATTTCACATTCTAATGGTTCACCTTCAAGATTTATGCGCTTCATAGTGACCGATGAAAGGAATTCAAGAGTTAAGGAAGCATATGTTTCTTCCTTAAGATTTAAGAAGTTTAGCCAACCGAAATTGTTGGCTACTCTTCTTATTCCTTCATCGATCCACAGTAGCTCCATTGATTCTTTGTGATAGAAATGGGTTGGGAGAAATTTTCTCTTTAAAAGGTCACTGTGTGCTTTTTTATTTCGCTCATGGATTCTTATGGTTGGTGGTGGGTTAGGATTGTTTTGTTGTGAAGGAGTTGGGGATGGTTGAGGTTCATTAGGCTTTCTTTTTTTACCTCCTCCAAGGATTCTCTTCATTTTTTTTAATTAGGGGATGGTTACTCAAGAAGCTCACTCAACAACAACCAACAACACCACACACACCCTTAACTTCAAACCCCCGTAAAAATCCAAGTACCTGTTTCACAATATAATACAACACAACCAAACAATATCTCCCAACACACAATTTCACAAACAAAATCAATTTCACCAATTTTCACACAAATCAGGTTCACAAATTCACCAAGTATAATCAATTTTCAATCACAACACCTCTATTCCAAAAATCATTCACAAATTTTCACTAACCATTCTCAATAATCAAAAATATTTGTTTAATTTCAACTAAACATGCAAATAACTACACAATTTACATGAAATAAACAAAATTAAGGAAATTCAAAGAAGAACCCTAAGGTTCAAGAGGGAAAGTGAAGTAGAGTGGGAAATTATACCGATTAGAGTATAAAAAATACTCTAAATTTTTGTCCAACATTACTCAACTAAGCTCCTTCTTTAATCCTTCAACCTTTGCTTTTGTTCTTCTATGGAGAATTTGTGAGTTTTTGAATTTTTGCTCAATTTTGTGGAAATTTGTGGTTTTTAGAGAGAGAATTAGATGTAGAGTAAGGATTTGTGAATTTCGAGTGAAATTTTTGAAGGATTAATGATGAATTTGAAGAGAAAATGTAGAGAAAATGAGGGTTTTAGAGTGAGAAGTAGATGGGAAAATGAGGAGAGGGAATAGGGGAAAGGTGAAATGAGAGGTGGGAGGTGGGAGATGAAAGAGGGTGAAAAAAGATTAAAAAAAATCTCAGAAATTACCAAATGGTGTAGGAGCAGGCGTGCAGGTAGGATGGAGCGCCCGCTCCTACCATTTGAAGTGCAATATGATTTTCCTTTCCTAAATTGATTTCGACTTCTTGTTTCGTTTTCAATTTTTTTTAAAGAGCTGATAAGAGGAGCGGGCGTGCAGGTGGGGTGGAGTGCCCCACTCCTAGTCTTGATCAGGTTTTTGCCTCTTGTGGTTTGGATAGAAGAGGGCAAGCACATGGTTAGGAGCGCCCGCTCCTAATGCTGTTGGAGTTCCTGCTTTGTTGAATGCAGATGGAGCGGGCACGCGCCACTAGAGGATCGCCCGCTCCTAAGTGTATCTCCGAGACTGTTATCCTTTGTCCTCTCGAGTAAATCATCCTATAACAAAACCAAGCACGAGCAAACACTCAAAATTGTTAAAGTGTTAGTTCGAGCTCTGTCATATCTCATCATTTTTTTTAGTAAAAACAAAAATACTCGGGTTGCCTCCTGGGAGCGCTTCTTTAATGTCAATAGTTTGACGCAAATTCAAAAAATATCCTCAAGGTGGGATAAAGTTCGAAACCATTTTGTTACCATTGTTACAAATTTCCTTCATGGGTAAAATCAAATCATTTTCTTGACTAACACTAAGAGCAAAGTCACTAGAAACCTCCTTAGAATCCTTCTTCTTCTTCCTTTTTCTCTTTGGCTTTCCCTTCCTCTTCCTCTTAGGAGCTTTAGTGTCAACCGCTTCATCCTTATGAGCGTCGGACTCACCTTCTTCAAGCATCGTCTTGAGGTGATTTCTTTGACTCATAAACACAAAAAAAAGGGTTAGTGGCACAAAGCATTCTCAAGTCATGCAAATCATTATCATTAAGTGCATCTAAGGTCATGCAAGCTTTCATGGGGGAAGGACGTCCTCTCTTAGGATCAATAGTTAGACAAAATTCATCATCACCCACATTCAATGTGAGATTACCTTCCCTTACATCTATAATTGCACCACCTGTTTATAAGAAAGGTCGGCCTAGGATGATAGGGGGGTGAGGGCATCTTTCCTCATTTCTAGCACAATATTAAGTCAACGGGAATAATGAAATTGCCCACCTTAAGTGAGACATCCTCAACCTTACCCTTAGGGAATTTGGTGGATCGATCGACAAGTTGAAGAGTGACATCGGTGGGTACCAAACCACCTATGCCTAGCTTCTCATAAACCAAAAGAGGTATCAAACTCACACTTGCTCCTACATCACATTGGGCTTTTTCAAAGGAAATGTTTTTAATAGAGCAAGGAATGGAGAAATTTTCGGGATCTTAATTTAGTGGGTGAGTGGTTCTTGATAATTGCACTACAATTTTCGGCTAAGCTCACCGTGGTGGACTCACTCATGACAACCATTTCATCCCCACTTGACTTAGACTCCTCACACTTTTTCTCACCCCTAACCTCCTCACTCTCATTCTCTTTTTGCAAACTCATAGGTGGAGTCTCTTCTATGGTAGTCCCACATCTAGTCATAATTGCATTACAATGTTCTCTAGGATGAATAACTTGATTGGGCAAAGAATGAAAGGAATGGTGTCCTTCGAACAAGTGTATTATTCCGATAGAGGGTTCGGAATTAATTAGGAAAGATAATTATTCGGTGAGGTCAAGTGATCTGAATGCCTAGCTGGAGGCTGCTTTTGATCAGTAATATTAATGTATAATTAATATTACATCTTACTCTTGACTGAACCCTTCGGGTCACACCCAATCGTGTAACCGAACCAAAGCAACGAATTAATCTGAAGGAATAAATGAGTCTATAGAGATTTTACGAACTAAGATGTTGGATTCCGAGCTTAGAGCATCGGAGCCGAGCGTCGAAAGTTGAGTCGTATCTAGGGATCGACGAGACGAAAAAATCAGTCTAACAAAAAGTCAAAACGTATAGCCCTAGCCTCGGAATGGCCTAGCCATGCGAGGGCTAGGGCATGCGGCTAGCAAGGGATGCTAGCACGCAAGGCATAGCCGCAAGCCCAGCCGCAGCATGCGCGTGCTAGTTGGGCAGTTGCGACATGCCGAGAAAGCTAGCAGCGCTAGCTCGCTAGCATTGCAGGCTAGCATCGCTAGCACGCCAGCATGCTAGCATGCCAGCAAGTTAGCAGCGCTATCAAGCTCGCTAGGCCTCGCTAGCTGCTGCTAGCACCAGCCGCTCAGTAGCCCGCAAGAGCGCAAGGCTTACTGGGCATGAGAGCAGCGCATAGGCCTAGCTGGCTGGCCCATCCGAGCACAAGGGCTGCCAGCGTAGAGCTCCTTGTTGCTCAAGGATGAGCGGCCAATTAGCCGGTTCCTATTGGGGCTGGTCATTTGTGAGGGTTTTCTTGTGGAGCAAGGGGAAGGTGGTCCTCCCCTTGTGGTCCTCATCTACCCCCTTGCTCTCCTTGTGACACTTGTTGTTTGGTGATTGTTTTGCCTTTTTAATTTAACTTAGAATTCAATTAAATCTTTCTTTTGGCATTTTACCAACTATCCCACATTGAAATATTATGAGAATTCTTGGGAACATTTCCCTATAAATACCAATCATTTGGTATTGGGAATTTCATTTGAGTTGGTGAACTCTAAAGGATCTCTAAAAGCGAGAAAACCTTAGTTCGTAAATTCTAAGTTATTTTTGGTCTAGCCCCATCTAAGCTACAAGGTAGGGACCGGTTTCGGTTCGGTGAGCGAGGGTGTGAGCCGTTGGAGGTTTTGCACTTGCGGAGCTTGAAACTTTCAAGTCCGAGCTCATTGAGTGAGCGAAGCACGCGTCTAGGGTGAGTTTATTTCCCTCTCTTCTCTTTATGTGTTTGTGTTTTACTTATTTGCATGCTTTTGTTTATGTTGTAATTATTATGCATGCGATCCGGTTTTCGGGTTTTGTTTCCGCACGATGTCGGACACAACAAAACCCAACAGTAGTATAAGAGCATCTTGCATTTAATTTTTACAATTAAAAATTAATTAAGGTGATTTAAATGGATTTAAAGTTCTGGTTTAGCATCCTAATTAGATTAGGAGCTCGTTTTTAATTAGATTAGAATTGCATTTATTCTAATTTTGGCCTACGAACCCCGATTTCGACTCAAAAATAGTGAATTTTGGGTGGAATTGACATTCTAAATCATTCTTTACCTACAAAGTGATTAAAAAAGACCATCCAGAAGCCAAATTCACCCCATAAGTGGTTTTTCGAGGGGTTTTTCGTTTGGAACGAAAAATTTAAAATCTTTGAACCTTGATTAATTATAGCATGCAATTGTTAGAATATGTGTTTGATTATACCATTAATCTTCTGCAATTTTAACCCTTATTAAGCATTTTTATGAAGTCATATTGGTGCTTAATTTCACATAAACTTGAAATTTCACATTCTTGCAAATAAATTGCTTGAAGTGTGAAAGTTTATGGTGAATATGATTTTTGAAGCCCCTAAAGTGTTAAAGATTCAATCTTTAATTGTTTATTTGGTTGGATCTTAACTTACTAAAAACCATAATGAACAAATTTTTGGTTTTGATCATTTTGGAAGTTGATTAAAATCTTAAATGTTCATACTTATGCTTGAAATATTATTGTTCTTCATATTGGAAGGTTACAATATTCAAATGTGCATAAGTAAGTGTTGGATAAATTTTTTCATTAGATCGAGATGATTGACTATTTATTCAACCATTTTGTCAAATCTCATTATTAATATATGTTAGTTAAATTAATTGTGAGAATAACCCTCAATGTTTGTTGCATGAAGTTGAGCCAAAAATAATTTAAAGAATGGTTCTTGAATAAATTTTGGTTTGTTCACTAAAATTGAATTTAATTAAGTTGGACTTGTTTTATTTTCAATATTACTCAATATTAGTTTTAAAATCAATTTAGAATTAATTTTTATGTCACACAAAAATTTGGAATAAAATCCGGAAGCACAATAAGCGCAAAATCGAAGCCGATGCTTCGAGCACCCAGGCTTGGCTAGCAGGACTGCTTGCGGTAGCCCACATGTTGCTGCCGAGCCAAGGCATGTGCGAGTGTGTGCGAGGGAGTATGCGTGTGGTGGGCGGGCTGCGACTACCAGGCAGCGCCGAGCCCGCAAGGCAGGGCTACCTAGCAACGCCTGCGACCAGCACAAGCATGCGCGCTAGCATGCTGCTAGCACCAGCGACACGCAAGCATGCTAGGCATGCTGCGACGCTGCCAATGCTAGCAGGCGCATGGCACGTTGCTGTGGTTGTGCGACTAGCACCCGCGCATGATCTCTAGGCTTGGGTGCCTAGCAAGCCTAGCCTCATGGCTTGGATGCTAGGCACTCGGCCATTTGGGGGTTTATTATTTAGCTAAGTTTTGCATTTTTAATTAAAATGAGGCTAGGCCTCGGTTTTTCTGGCACTTGCAAAAATTATTTGGCAAAATTTTGGGTTAACCGGCTTAATTAATTTTACTTGGATTAATTTTAATTAAGTTGGATACGAAATTTAGTGGGAGCTTCATTAATCGTTTTGAGCTATTATTATTGCGTTAGTTCACATAATTGGATAATCACTTTGACTAGTTTTAATTAGGCGCATTAATTGGATTAACCACCTAAGTTAGTTACTAGTTTGCGCTCGTTTTACATTGTTGCTTGATTTATTTTGTAAAATGCTTGGGCCATTCACGTTAGTGAATTGATGAATGGAATAGATATTCTAATGCAGGTTTTACAAAATGGCAACTAATGGGGCCCGACTAGGATAGTAAATAAGGACTGCGTTCCGTTTTGTATTTTTGTAAATCTAAATATGAACTGCGTGCCGTTAAGTATTTTTTTACTTAATTTATTTAGATTAGTCCTAACTTTTCTAGTTGTTGCATAATTGGTGGTTATGTCTCAAAGACGGCGTTTCTAAGAAGACGAAGCCAAGAAGATGCAATGAAGGCCCTTGAAGATTTGAAGATTCAAGTTTCAAAGGGTCATGCTAGTTGCCAAATGCGTCTTTATTTATGCCTTATACATTTTTCTTATATATAATTGCAATATTAGATGCATGTTTAGGATTTTGAATGTTAGATGATTAATTTAGTTCACTTAAATCAACCAACATAAAAACCCTAAGTCCCTATAAAATTAAGTTAAAATTTGCCATTCCAAAATGACACTTACCGAACTAATGAGAATAGTAATGGGCTATGCCAAAGAAAGGCATTACTACTTTCCTAGGGACATAAGGTATACTAGGTATACGCGTTAGTTTTCGTTAAACTCAACGATATCAATAAGGAGTCCTTAGATGTCGTGGCAATGGAGATAAACGTCAAGAAAACATTAGATGCGACATTTTATCGAACCAAGAATAACTTAGAGATATTAGCAATTGGATTGCTTACCTTTAAATATTAAGTGTTAAGACAAGCCAAAGCATGCTTAATCACTTTTTGATTTTTGGGGTCTTGGAATCGTTTTATTCTCGCCTAAAAGGGACAATTTTTAATGTGCGGATAAAACGCTTAATTAGATAGAAAACTTGCATGTATGCTCTAAATTTCTTTCTTATTGGTTTTATGAATGGGTTTTCATTGTAAATTCTTTCGTTTGTAGAAGAATGTCTGCTACTAACACCAACAACAACCAGTTTCCTCTCCGCTCAATTCTCAATAAGGAGAAATTGAATGGGACAAACTTCCTTGATTGGTAAAGGAATTTGCGAATAGTTCTCATGCAAGAGCTAACGGAATATGTCCTTGACGAGGAAATTCCCGACACTCCTAATGAGGAGGTCACTCAGGCTGCCCTAAACCGATGGCACGCTGCCAATCGGGATGTCAAATGCACCATGTTGGCTAAAATCTCTTCGGATCTCCAAAAGACTTTCTTTGAGAAGGAGACGAATTTTGAGATCATATCTGAACTTCAAAATATGTTTCAAGAGCAGGTCGAATTGAGATGTTCGAGACCTATAGGCAAATCCTTGAGAGCAAGCTCAAGAAAGGAGAACCCGTCAGCCCTCATGTGCTCAAAATGATTAGATTATTTGAGAACATGGAGAGACTTGATGCGGGATACTCGAACGAGATGGCAATTGACATTATTCTCCATTCGCTGCCCAAAGGCTATGATCAAATCAAGATGAACTATAATATGCACAACATGGAGAAAACCCTCACCGAGCTTCATGGGATTTTGAAGCAGACCGAGCAAACTCTCAAGGATAAGGGGAAGCATGATATGCTTATGGTCAAGAAGGGCAAGCCATTCAAGCGCCCGGAAAAGAAGAAGGGCTACAAGGGGAAAGGTAAGAAGACCTTTCCGCTTAAGTCAAAAGCTACCAAGAGCAAAAAGGAAAAGAAGGTATCATCTTCTTAATCCGATTCCGAATGTTTCTACTGTAAGAAGAAGGGACATTGGAAACGGGATTGCCTCAAGTTCAAGGAGGATAAGAAGAACGACATCGTTACTTTTGGATCAGGTATATATGTTATAGACCTTAACTTTACTAGCAAAGCTTCATGGGTATTAGATACCAGATGTGGCTCACACCTTTGTTCCAATGCTCACGGACTATGGAAAAGTAGAAGGCTAGTGAAGGGAGAAGTGAAACTTCGGGTAGGCAATGGAGCAAGGATTGCGGCCATATCCGTTGGAACACTCAATTTGTCTTTGCCCTCTGGGCTTGTTTAGAACTCGAAGATCGCTATCATGTTCCAAACATTACTAAAAACATTATTTCAATTTTAGCGTTGGATGCCAAAGGATTGAATTCCAGATAAAGGAAAATAGTTGTTCATTTTATCTTGATGATAATGTTTTATATGGTACGACATATTCAAAAAATGGTCTTTATGTGCTTTCATTAGACAAACAGGTTTATAATGTTAATGATACCACCAAAAGGGCTGAGACCACCAAGTCGAATCAAACCTACTTGTGGCATTGTCGTCTTGGCCACATAAACATCAAACGCATCAAGAAACTTCTTCATGAAGGGATTCTTGATTCATTTGACTTAAAGTCGTTTGAAAAGCTGCGAAGGATGTCTCCTTGGAAAGATGATAAACAACCATTCTCCAAGTTGGGAGAAAGGGCTAGTGACTTATTAGGTCTTATACACATGGATGTATGTGGACCAATGAGCACAATCGCAAGAAATGGTTATCGCTATTTTATCACATTCACGGACGACTAAAGTGGGTAAAGCTATGTCTACCTTATGTCGCACAAATATGAATCCTTTGAAAAATTCAAAGAATTTCAGAGTGAAGTGGAAAATCAGCTTGGCAAGAAAATCGAAGCCCTTCGATCGGATCAAGGTGACGGGTATTTGAGCTACAAATTCGACGACCATCTGAAAGAACATGGTATTCTCTCATAATTGACACCTCCCGGAACTCCACAATGGAATGGAGTGTCCGAGCGGAGAAATCAAACTCTGTTAGACATGGTCGATCCATGATGGGTATTACCGATCATGTTATCTCTTTTTGGGGACATGCACTTCAAACTGCGGCACTAACACTAAACCGCGCTCCGTCAAAAGCCGTCGAAAAGACTCCATATGAATTATGGACGAAGAAACCTCCATGATTGTCTTTTCTTAAGATTTGGGGTTGCGAAGCATATGTCAAGACACTCATGTCTGACAAGCTTGCACCAAATCTGACAAATGTTTCTTTGTGGGGTATCCAAAAGAAACAAAGGGTATTACTTCTACAACCAATCTAAGAACAAAGTATTTGTTTCTAGAGATGGTGTCTTTTTGGAAAAGGAGCATCTTTCCAAAATGATAAGTGGGAGGAAAATTGAACTTGATGAAGTCCGAGAAGATGAGCAACAAAGTCAGCCTGACAAAACTGGCAATCAAAGTGCTTTGGAAGCAACTGTTTAAAATGGTCAGAGTCAAACCAATAAAATTCAAATTCAAAAAGACAATGTAAATGCTCAATTTATTACCCTACGTAGGTCGCAAAGGCCAAGATCTCAACCAGACAAATACCTCGATGTTGTCTTAACCAAGAATCAAGACATCCTAGTTATGGATGAAGATGAACCAGAGACATACAAACAAGCTATGATGAGCCCTGGCTTTGCAAAATGGCAAGAAGCCATGAAATCCGAGATGGACTCCATGTTTGAAAATCAAGTCTGGGATTTGGTTAATTTGCCCGAAGGTTATACACCGATCGATTGCAAATGGATTTTCAAGTTGAAAATCGACAAAGATGGAGTTGTATATGTATACAAATCTAGACTGGTGGAAAAGGTTACAGACAATTTCACGGCGTTGATTATGATGAAACCTTTTCGCCTGTTGCCATGCTTAAATCCGTCCGGATTATCCTAGCAATTGCCGCATATTATTATTATGAGATATGGCAAATGGACGTCAAAACCGCCTTCCTTAATGGGATTTTGGAAGAAACTGTGTACATGACACAGCCAGAAGGTTTTGTTGTCCGAACAATGCTGGGAAGGTATGCAAGCTTAAGAAATCCATTTATAGATTAAAGCAGGCAAGCAGAAGTTGGAATCTGCGATTCGATGAAGCCATTAGTAAGTTTGGTTTTATCAAGAATCCAGAAGAGTCTTGTGTTTGTAAGAAGGTCAGTGGGAGTGACATCGCATTCCTTGTCATACATGTCGATGATATATTGCTCATTGGAAACAACATTCTAATGTTGGAGTCTAAAGACTTGGCTTGGAAAGTGTTTCTTAATGAAGGATTTGGGACCATTTCTTAATGGGCATTAAGATCTATAGGGATAGATCTAAGAGGATGATTGGATTGAGCCAAAGTACTTTGACACGATTCAATATGGTGGAAGCCAAGAGAGGCCACCTTCCCATGTCTCATGGCATAACTCTCAGCAAGAAACAGTGTCCAAAGACACCTGATGAGCGAGAGAAAATGAGTAAGATTCCATATGCTTCACTTATTGGATCGATCATGTATGCCATGATATGTACCAGGCCAAGTTTATCGTATGCTTTGAGCGCTACCAGCTGATACTAATCAGACCGAGGCGCATTGGACTGCGGCCAAGAATATCCTAAAGTACCTGAAAAGGAGCAAGGATAAATTTCTAGTATATGGTGGAGTAAGGATTTGGTTGTTGAAGGTTATACCGACGCAAGCTTCCTGACTGACAGAGACGACTTCAAGTCGTAATCAGGATACGTGTGTTGTCTTAATGGAGGAGCGTTCAGTTGGAAGAGTGCTAAGTAAAGCACGACTGCAGCTTTTACAACTGAAGCCGAATACTTGGAAGCTTCAGAAGCAGCTAAGGAGGCAGTTTGGATTCGTAAGTTCATTGGTGAACTTAGTGTTCTCCCCTTAATAAAGGGACCAATAGACCTCTATTGTGATAATAGTGGGGCTATTTCTTAGGCTAGAGAGTCAAGGGAGCATTAGAAAGTCAAACATGTCATGAGGCGATTTCACATGATAAGGGAATGGAAGTCCGATGGTGAAATAATCAGAATTTACAAGATTGGAACAGACGACAATGTAGCCGATCCACTTACTAAACCTTTGCCTCAAGTGAAACACCCCATACACGTTGAGGCAATAGGAATCAGGCATATTGGTGATTGGCTTTGATTTCCCTGTTTGTGTGTTTTAATTAAGTTCTTGAGATCTTAATGTAAAACATTATGTTGAACCATTCATTTATGGAGTAATTTAATTTTTTTGTAAATTATTATTCCAATTATATTTAATTGTGGTTTAGAATTAAATAATTAGTCCATTCGATTTAAGAATATTCAAAATAGGGTATCAAGACAATGTCTTGGATTAAGAAACACCTATTAAGTGAATGTTGAATATCATATCGAAATTATCCCTAATCAAGGTCATTTGAAAGTTGGACGACTAATGACCACGCGAGATTAGTGTGTAGTATGACTTATAACACCGTTTCTTGTGCTACAGGGACAAGAATGTCATAAATCATTTACACAGGTATTAGTTTGGAACTATACCGAATCGACCTATGAGAATACTTTAAGAGATTTAACAATCGTCATAAGTATATCACTACTAGAAAACAGCCAATCAACGACGGAAAAATTCCGTCGGAAAACCCTGAAATTCCGTCGGAAATGCCCATTTCCGACGGAATTCCGTCGAAAAGCAGCGTCGCATTACACTTTGTAGGAAATTCGATTTTTTCCGAGGGAAATTCCGTCGAGAGCCACTTTTCCGACGGGATTTTCGACAGAAATTTCCGTCGGAAATGTTAATAAAAATAATAATAAAAAATTAGTCCCACCCACCACCCCTACCACCAGCCCACCACCCCATCCCCACCAGACCACTTCCAGCCCCCCTCCCCGCCAGACCACTGCACACATCCACCACACGCACCCACCACCCCCACCACCAGACCACTGCACACACCCACCACACGCACCCACCACCCCCACCACCCCTACCACTAGCCCACCCCCCCCCCCCCATCCCCACCACATGCACCCACTGCACACACCCGCCACACGCACCTACTACACGCACCCACCACCCCCGAAAACACCCAAGCCACCCACCACACGCACCCACCACCCCCGAAAACACCCAAGCCACCCAAATCGTTCGAAATTAACCACAAATCCCAGATCCCCACCACCACCACCCACCTCGGCATTCCCAACCCTCCCAAACCACCACCGTCACCACCCAAACCGTTCGAAACCTACCACAAAAACCAACCGAAAATCGAATTTCACCAATTTAAAAAAAAACAAAAAAAATTAAAATCACGAAAACTTACCTCAAAATCTGAAATAGGTTCGAACTTCACCTCAAACTTGGTTAATAAGGCCAAATTCGACCAAGAAACCTCTAGATTTAGAGTTTTCTTGGTCGAAATTGACCTTAAAAACCTTTAAAAATGACAATGGCGGTTTGGTTATTGTGGTTGATGAGAGAGAAGAGAAAAGGAGGAGGAGGAGAAGACAATGGAAAATAGAGAGGAGAAGGAGAAGAGATTAGATGAGGAAGGAGGAGACAGATTACGGGGAGAAGAAGGAGGAAGGAGAAGAGGAGGAGAGGAGAGAGAAAGGGAAAAGAGGCAGAAGAGAGGAGAGAGAAAAGAGAAATGAAAGGGGAGGGGGATTAGGGTTTCCGGGTTTTTATGGTTTTTGTTTGTTTTTTTTTTGTTTTTTTTTTAAATAAGATTCCAACGGAATAAAAATCCGTCGAAATCTTTGGGATTTCCGAGGGATTATTCCGTCGGAAATTTTCGACGGATTTAATTCCGCCAGAAATTTTACTTTCCGACGGAATATTCCGTCGAAAGCCTATAGTTTCGAGGGAACTAATTTCCGTCGCAAGAATTCCGACGGATTTTCCGTCGTAACCTACCATTTTCGACGGAATTTCCTGACAGGCCCTAATTCCGTCGGAAAGTACGAATTTTCCGACGGAATTTATGTCTGTCGGAACGATTCCGTCGAAAAAACGGCCTATTTCTAGTAGTGTGTTACTCATTATGGCTATCAGAACCTCTTTTCTCAACCATGAGTATTGTAAGTTCTCTTGTTTGAGTACTAGCCCGTTTTGATGTTGTCAAACGTCTGCCGTACAAGGGGATTATAAAGGCAACACTCAAGTAGCTAGGGCCTCTTAGTAAGGGAAGCTAACAATGCAAGACTGGGAATGTCCCCCTATTGAAAAAAGGGAATATGTCTTTGTTGTTTATAAGGCCTCTCGAAGAACGAGACTGTGAAAATGCATGGCCGTGCTCAGATGGATTTTAGAAATCATCTGCTTATTGACAGTCGAACTCAGAAATTGAGAAACACTTCTGGACGTAATGAGGATGACGAAGAATATTACCTTATAGTTCATGAAGAGACATTAATTGACATAAGAAACAGGCAATAAACAAACAGTGCACTTGTTTGGAAGGACAAGTGGGAGATTGAAAGGAATGGTATCCTTCGAACAAGTGTATTATTCCGATAGAGGGTTCAAAATTAATTAGGAAAATTAGTTATTCAGTGAGGTCAAGTAATCGGAACGCCTAGTTGGAGGCCACTTCCGATCAGTAATGTTAATATGTAATTAATATTACAGCTTGCTCTTAACTGAACCCTTCGGGTCACACCCAATCGTGTAACCGAACCAAAGCGACAAATTAATCCGAAGGATTAAATGAGTCGATAGAGATTTTACGAACTAAGACGTCGGATTCCGAGCTTAGAGCGTCGGAGCCGAGCGTTGAAAGCCGAGTCGTATTTAGGGATCGACGAGACAGAAAAATCAGTCAAACAACAAGTCACAACGTATAACCCTAGCCTTGGAATGGCCTGGCCATGCGAAGGCTAGGAGCATGCTGCTAGCACGCAAGGCATGGCCATAAGCCTAGCAGCAACATGCGCGTGCTAGCTGGGCAGTTCGGCATGCCAAGCAAGCTAGCAATGCTAGCTCTCTAGCATTGCATGCTAGCAGCGCTAGCTCGCTAGCGCAACAACATGCTAGCGTGCCAGTAAGCTAGGAGTGCTAGCAAAGCCAGCAACTAGCAAGCTCGCTGGGCCTCGCTAGCTGCTGCTAGCACTAGCCGCTCAGCAGTTCGCAAGCGTGCAAGGCTTGCTTGGCATGCGAGTAGCGCATAGGCCTAGCTGGCTGGCCCATTTGAGCACAAGGGCTGCCAGCGTAGAGCTCCTTGTTGCTCAAGGATGAGCGGCCAGTTGGCCGGTTCCTACTAGGGCCGGTCATTTGTGAGGGTTTTCTTGGGGAGCAAGGGGAAGGTGGTCCTCACCTTTTGGTCCTTACCTACCCCCTTGCTCTCCTTGTGACACTTATTGTTTGGTGATTGTTTTACCTTTTTTAATTTAATTTAGAATTTAATTAAATCTTTCTTTTGGCATTTTACCAACTATCCTACATTGAAAGATGATGGGAATTCTTGGGAACAATTCCCTATAAATACCAATCATTTGGTATTGGTAATTTCACTTGAGTTGGTGAACTCTAAGGGATCTCTAAAAGCGAGAAAACCTTAGTTCGTAAACTCTAAGTTATTTTTGGTCTAGCCCATCTAAGCTACGAGGTCGGTCTCGGTTCGGTGAGCGAGGATGTGAGCCGTCGGAGGTTTCGCACTTGCGAAGCTTGAAGCTTTCAATTCCGAGCTCATTGAGTGAGCCCAAGCACACGTCTAGGGTGAGTTTCTTTCTATCTCTTCTCTTTATGTGTTTGTGTTTTGCTTATTTGCATGCTTTTGTTAATGTTGTAATTATTATGCATGCGATCCGGTTTTTGGGTTTTGTTTCCACGCGGTGTCTGTCACCGCATAACCCAACAAAGATGTACTAGAATTGTTACTCTTAAGTATATTAACTAGTTGAGTTAATTGAGTTTCTAGCATCTTATTGTGGGCTTGCACTTGCTTGATACTCTCCTCTAAGTCGTTTGTTTTTTTTGTTTGCATATCAACAAATTTTTCCATGATTGTTTCTAGACTTGACTTAAGAGGGAGAGCTTGAATTTAGAGAGGTGGTTGAGGGATAGGAGAAAGGATTGGTCTATTTCCTCCATTAAAACCGGGTGGGTTATTGTTAGAAGAATATTGACTTCTTTGGTGGTACCTATTGTCATTTTGATGGTTTGCTTGGTTATTTGACACATAGTTACCATTACCTTGGTTCCTATATTTTCCTTGGTTATTATTTTGAACATTCCTTTGGCCACTATATTGACCTTGACCATTTCCATGGGTTTCGCCCCCTTTCTAACCAAATGTTTGGGTGATGTTTCCATCCCTCATTATATATGTTGGAATAAAGGTTATACCTAGTATTGGTTTGACCATTATTGATTGCATTAACTTTTTCCATAGGAGGGGAGGGGGAGCATGAATCATTTAGCAAATAATACTTGGAAGCTACATGATCATCACCTCCACACGTATCACAAGACATTATTTGTATTGACATATTTTTATTAGATGAACTAGATGCATGTGAATTTTGATGTGGGGAAGTGGAAAGGGAAGAGGAGTGCAATTGATCAAACTTAGAGAGCAAAGCATCTAATTTTGAATTAATAATATTAATAGCATTAACCTCATACCTTCCTCCCTTCTTGGAGATGCTTCCCTTGTCGGGACTCAAATCGGTGTAGTTTTGAACTACATCCTTTATGATCTTAAGCGCTTCCGTCGGTGGCTTGTTCATGATTGGTCCACCCAATGCCCCATCCAACAATATGCGATCCACTCTCAAAAGACCCCTATAGAACCCATGGAGCAAGAGCCAATTCTCCATGCCATGGCGTGGGCATTGTTGTTGATAGCTCTTGAATCTCTCCCAAGCATCTAAAGTGACTCATCGGGCTCTTGTTGAAAATTTGAAATTTTGGACCTCAATTCTGCTGTTTTCCCAAGAGGAATGAACCTCCCAAGGAACGCTGAAGTTACCTTATTCCATGCGTTTAATGAGTTTGGAGGCAACCTATCAAGCCAATCGCTTGCCTTACTCGTGAGAGAAAGCTTGAACATGCTCAACAAAATGTACTCCGGAGTCACCCCATTTGCCTTCTCGGTGCTACAATACCGTGTGAATTGCTTGAGATGCGCAATGGGATCCTCGTGTTTTGCCCCGGAGAATTGGTGACCCTCTATCAAGGTGATAAGGGTGGGCCTTATCTCAAAATTATTTGCTTCAATAGTGGGAGTAGCAATCATACTCGCTTCTTGATAAGGTGGAGGAACACCAAACTCTCTCAAGGTTTTATTTGGAAAAGCCATTTGAAATTGATGGAGAGGTGAAGAAATTGGGGAATTAGCCCTTGGTGATTGTGGTACCTGGATAGTTATCCACTTCCAAAGATCGACAGTCTGGTCGACTCTACAACTGGTCATGCTTTGATGAGCTTCATGGACGCCTATTCAGGCTTCCATCAGATACCCTTGTGGAAAAAAGATCGAGAAAAGATGACATTCGTCACTGATCAAGGGCTATTCTGTTATACGGTGATGCCATTTGGGTTGAAGAATGCGCCTGCTACCTTCCAGCGTATGATTAATACCGTCTTCATTAATCAAATTGGAAGTAATGTAGAGGCGTACATTGATGACATGATAGTCAAATCCAAGCAGCAGACGGATCACCTTGCTGACCTCCGAGAAACCTTCAACACCCTCAGGCGGCATAAGGTCATGCTTAATCCCAAGAAGTGCGTCTTTGGTGTTGAGTCTGGGAAGTTTCTCGGATTTTTGATTGCTCAAAGGGGAATAGAGGCAAATCCGGAAAAAGTACAGGCAGTTATCGACATGAAGTCACCCTGCATTGTCAAGGAAGTACAAAAATTAACTGGTTGCCTGGCGGTGTTGGGAAGATTCCTCACTCGGTCAGGTGACAAATGCCTCTACTTCTTCCAAGCAATAAAAAAGAAGACAAGATTTGAATGGGGGGAAAATGCTGAGGCGGCATTCCAAAAGCTGAAAGAGCACCTTCACTCCTTACCCCGGCTGGTTAGTCCTTTAGCTGGGGAGGTTCTCTACATGTACTTGGCCGTCTCAGATCACGCCCTCAGTGCCGTTTTCTTAGCTGAAAGAGACAGCAATCAACTCCTAGTGTACTTCATTAGCCATGTGCTTAGAAATGCTGAACTACGGTACCCCTTGGTTGAAAAAATTGGCCTTTCCCTTTTATGGCCATAAAGAAGTTGAAATCATACTTCTTGGCACATCTGGTTGTAATCTACACAGACCAACCCCTCAAGCGGCCAATGACAACCCTAGAGTCATCTGGTATAATGCTCAAATGGGCTATTGAGATGCAAAGCTGGGAAATAGCCTTCGAACCGAGGAAAGCAGTGAAGGGTTAGGCGTTTGCTAACTTCATTGTCGAAATGACCAGGCTGGATGAGCCGGGAAACATTGATCAGGTTTAGAAGGTACATGTAGACGGGAGCTCTACTATGAACGGTTGTGGTGCAGGCGTAATTTGCAAGTCTCCCAAAAGAAATACATATGAATATGTACTACGGTTCAAGTTTCAAGCCTCAAACAATGAGGCGGAGTATGAGGCCCTGCTAGCCGGAATTGGCATGTGTAAGGCAGCAGGGGCAAGGAAAGTTGACGTCTGTTCAGATTCTCAGTTGATCGTCAGCCAATACCATGGTGACTATGAGGCCACCCATCCGACAATAATCAAATACCTTCAGGCGGTCAAAGATGAGGCCGGGACACTTGACAAATTTAACCTGAGTCAAGTGCCCAGGTCAGAAAACAACTAGGCGGATGCTCTATCAAAATTGGCGTGATCCGCCTCTTGCGATGCGCCTCGGTCTATCTTCTGGGAAGTCATGGAAAAGAGGAGCATTGAGAATGATCCCTTTGGAGTTCTTGACCGATGTTCAACCTGGATGGATGCCATCCGGGCTTATTTGGCAGACGACATCTTGCCGGATGCCCCTTCAGAAGCGGCTGCCCTGAAGAAGCGGGACTCAAGTTTTGAGATCCATTGAGGAGAACTCCTCAGGAAGGGTTACCTCCAACCGTGGTAGAAGTGTGTAACCCCAGAGAAGGGGAAAGAGGTGCTAGAGGATCTGCACACGGGTTTTTGTGCTTCACACATAGGCGGCAGAACTCTAGCAAAGAGGGCCAGGCGGCAGGGATACTTCTGGCCTACCCTTGAGGCAGACGCCATGGAAATGGTGAAGAAGTGTGACAAGTGCAAAGATTTGGCCGGCTCATACATCGTCCGGCTACTGACCTGACAGCTATTTACAGCCCGGTTCCATTTGCAAAGTGGGGCATGGACATCTTAGGTCCTTATATGCCTGCCTCAGGCGGACGAAGATACATACTAGTGGCTATAGATTACTTCACCAAATGGGTAGAGGCAGAGGCGGTCTAAGGCATTAAGACAAAGGACGTCATCTTCTTCATTTGGAGAAACGTCATCACCCGGTTTGGGGTTCCTATGTCTATGGTTTTTGACAATGGCCCTCAGTTTGAGATGTCTACCCTCAAGAACTGGTTGGGAGATCAAGGGGTCTCACACTGTTTCGCATCAGTCGGCCGTCCCCAAGCAAACGGTCAAGTTGAAGCTTTCAACAAACTGATCTCAGACAGTATAAAAAAGAAAATTGAAAGGGGTGGTGGTCTTTGGGCGGATGAGTTACCTCACATCCTGTGGGCCATCAGAACAACTGAAAAAAGGGCAACCGGTGAAACCCCATTTCTCATGACATACGGCACTGAATTCGTCCTGGCTATTGAACTTCATGAGCCAACACTTCGCATCATGCTTTATGATGAAGAGGCAAATTGGGAGGCCATGCGTCTAGCATTGGATTCACTCCTGGAGCGCAGGGGCAATGCCGCTTTGCGTCATGAGATATACCGCCTGAGAATGACTAGAGCCTACAATAAAAGAGTGCACAAACGACCTTTGAAAATGGGGGATTTTGTGCTACGAAAAATGGAGGCAACCGGCAGGGCCAATGAGCAAGGGAAGCTAACTCCTAATAGGGAAGGTCCCTACCGGATTTTTGAAGAAGTTAGAGGCGGCACCTACCGCTTGGAAACTCCGGACGGCAAGCAGCTAGCCAGAACTTGGAATGTAGATAACTTGAAAAAGTACTACTTCTGAGATTCGTAATTTTTTGCAAATAAAGTATTAATGAAAAAGTGCTTTATTAATTTTTGTTCTGTACAAAGCCCCGATTGTGTACTACACAACCGGGCAAATTTTGAGGCCAAAGGCCAGATTTTCGTAATTATTGTATATTGTACTCTTGTTTGTGCAATACACGACTGGGCAAATTTTGAGGCCAAAGGCCAGATTTTATCTTAACCCAATCGCCTGCTTCAACATTAGCAGACATCCGACGACGCCCCTTTGGGTGAAATCGTCGAAGAGAACATCTCCCATTTGGGTGGTAAATTGTTCTATCAAAACGTACAAACGGCTAAAAACTAACTTTCCAGGTTAAAACAGTCGCTTGAATATGCAATTGAAATCGAGATACCTCATGTTGTTCCCAAGTGACGCAGACGGTTCCCGAAATCTCGATCAGAGATACATGGCTTTTGCTCAAAGCATCACAGTCAGTCTCTCGCCAATCGCTTAAGAAGTAAAGGTTGGGATGCAGCTGCATGACGCTCCAAAATAGCGCAAGCGACCACTCAAAGACACTCAGTCGGTTATTGACACAACCGCATGAGGCCCCAAAGTGGCACAATCGGTATTTATGGTCCTCACTTAAAGGTATTACAGCCGTACAAAGGTTGATTGTTTCATATCAAGTGCCTAAGAGTGATTACCCGAAGGGTAACAAACAGTCGGATAAGCGATGGGCATAAGCAAATAACGTCTGCTATCCCTACTTAGCCAATTCAGAAACTCTCAAAATGGTCAAGGGACTGCCTGCTTATTCTCCGTATGCTCGTTTGGACGGCTACGTGCTTAGCGTAGGGAAGCTACCACGCACACAACTGTCCAGGGACAAGGAGGCTCATACATCCGCCATACCGCACGCACATTAGAAATGTAAATTGAAGTTGAAGCAAAGCGGCGAAATGTAAAAATTTAAGCAGATATGTATAAATTGAAGCAAATTGAAATTTTGATTAGAAATAAAGCCGACTCAGCCGGCAAATGTATAAATTGGCTAATAGCCAAAAGAAATTGTTAGCCAGACCCATGTTCGGGATAAAGAAGAGATACATCAAAATACGAGGCACGCAAGCCGGAGAGTCAAAATTAACAAAGATCAAGATTCAAACGGATCCTTGGCAGCGACCTCAGGAGCAGGAGGGGCAAGGGTCTCTTCAGCCTGGACCTCTTCATTTTCAGCACCGGCATCTTCGTCCCCGTGTGCACCCATTTCCGCTTGCATAGCCTCGATATCCTTCCTGGCCCACACTTTATAAGGCTCCGGGGCCGGCTGGTTTGTTTCCTTGGCCAAAATGGCAAGATCTGAGTATTTGTAGGCTAGTTCTAAGACGACATATTCCGCCTCTGGATGTACCAGGGACCAAGCCATTTGCATGCGGTTTTCGCAGTCTTGCTCATTCTCCTCGATGAGCCGGCATTGTTTCGCTTCCAAGGTGGCTTGGAAGTTCTGACTGGCGGAAGCTGCATTCTTCTTCAGGCGGCAGTTCTCAGTCAGCAGCAAAGAGTTCTCCCTTTTGGTCGCCTCAAAGAGCTTGAGAGACTCCGCCGTCTTCTTCACCTCCTCTTCACCATTCTCTTTCTCTGCCTAGAAGTTATGAATTTTTGTCCGGGCTTCATCGAGGGATTTTTGAAGCTTTTTGATGGAGTCTTCCTGTTGCATGATTATACTTTTAGTTTCTAATTCATGCACAATCATGGAATATTGAGCAACGTTATGGGCCTACGACGCCTCTCGTTTAGCTCGTCTTACCTCATCCTGCTTCCTAACGTAGGCCCTTTTCAGCCCTTCTACGCGCAGCATGGACTGCATTAGCACAGTCGGGGTTAGAAGGTCAAAAGGTTTAATACCTTTGATATATTCAGTTAAAGAGGAACATACCTCAGCCAGGCTGACCATGACCTGGTCGGCATTGAAGGTGTTGATCCCCGGGATCGCCTCCTTCTCTTCTTTTGGAATGGCCTTCAGCATAGCCCTGGCGTACTATTGTACATCCGGCCAGTGAGGAGAGAGATTTTCACCAGAAAGAGACGGTGAGAAAGCTACATACGTCCCTCCCATTGGCTGCCGGCTGCCAGAAGAGTCTTCTGGCTGGAGTTGGGAGTGTGACTTGACCCGCATGGGCTTGCCAAGCAAAGAGGGGTTGAAGGGATCTATTGTACCTTGAGAGATAGGTTGGGAGCCTTGGTTGCCCTCAACCGGCACAGAAGCGCCTGAAGCCCTAGGCGGCGCAACCTCCCTGGATGCCTCTGGGACATCTGGCTGCATGGAGGTTAGATCAAACCCCAGGCAAGTGTTTTTTACGGACTTACCCCCAACCGTCAGACGGCTGGGGACCGCTTGAGAGGAGGTTTTTCGTGAATTATTTGAAATGGCTCCCTCCTCTCCCGGCCGGGGCAGGATCAACTTGGTCAGAGAGCGAGGCGCCTTGCTCCCTTACTGAGTAAAAAAGACAAGTATAATGGTCAGCCGGTATATACTTCGAAAATATGCAAGACTAGGGGACGGGTGCATGTACCTTGTTTTTTGCCGCCTGGGCAGCTTTTTTCTTCTCCGCATTCTCCTTGCGGAATTCAGCGGCTGATTTTGTAGGCGTCTTGTGTGGAGGCAACATGGTTAAAGCGTTCACTGCAGAAATGAAACCGTCTGATTAGACGAAGATAATAAAACTTTCAAAAGCATAAAATAGCTAAGGCGGTATAATAAGGCCAGGTGCTCATGAAACCTACGTTTTTTAAACTTGGTGCTTAACCCGCAGGCGGATAAGAACGCCTCATCTCGCAAGAACTCATGTTTGGGTACCTAATTCTTGGGCACGCTTATTAGTTCACCGGTTGAGAGGGTGGTTATGGTGAGTTCAAAGAACCACTTCTCTATTATCCTCTCATAGTCCTCATCCGGGACTCGGGGCATCTTACATTTTTGCCCAAGGAGCTCAGGCTTCCGGTTGTAAGTCCTGAACTCGCGATTCTCCTCTTTGGTGGGAGTAGAAACCAGATAAAACCGGTTCTTCCAGTCTGACCACTTAGACGGTTTATCCAACGTCATCAAGTACTGGGGATAAATAGTGCATGTGGGCGAAGGCCTCCCAACCGGCGTTTAGGCCTTGCATCTCGCAGGCGGCAATATAGCCCAAAATGTTAACCCAAGAATTGGGGGTTAACTGCCATATGCCCAGACCATATGCTCTTAGGATGGCCTTAATTGTGTCATGAAGAGGGAAGCGGAGACCGACTAAAAAGGTCGCCTCGTAGTAGCCAAAATACCCGTTCGCATTGCGCTGGTTGTCTTCCCAGACAATCGTTCCCATCTCAGGCGATACTCGAATTTTGTAACCCTCTCCTAGGGGCTGCTTGAGTACAAAATCTCCAAGGTTTCTCTCCATGCTCGCCCGGTCCTTAGCTGAGACAGTGATGAGGAGGGGATCACCCTTATTATTCCAAGTAGGTTTCTCTTCCTCCTCGCTATCTACAACCGGAGTAAGATAGCTTCTGCTACTGCCTTCAGAGCCTGATGTAGAGGCGGTTTCTCCGCTTCTCTCATCTCCAGAGGATTTTTTCTCCTCCTCAGCTCCAGAGATAGAGGCGGCATCTTCACCGCCTCCATTATCGGACCCTAGGATTCCATCACTGGGGGTGCTTGGGGTACATCTTGGGGATTCCCTTGTCATCTCAGCCTGGTTTGTTTCAGGCGGCAACTCTTCGGAGCTCTCTCCTCTATACTCCGGATCTACAGCCGTTTTTCTAGTACGAGCCATTGTGTCCTGCACAGAGACAGAGACGGTCGGATTGGGAGATGAAGAAGGTGAATCCCAGTACCTAGAGGCGACTTCCCCAGTCTTAGACTTAGTTGTACCAGGGACCGGCTGAACTCTAAATCGTGGTGTACCGGGTGTGTGGTTAGTGAGTCCATTTACTTTTAAAGGCAAAGAAAGGAAAAAGAGAAACAAAAATGCATGAAAGAGCTGAAAGGGGTAGAAACGATATCTCAAAGTAAGCTGAAAGGTTCAAGAGTGTTGACCGGCTGATGAAGCAGGCGGAATTCAATGGATGGCTTGCTAGAGGTACAGGCGGTTGACCAACCATATGTACCCTCTGAGAAGAGCAAGTATTTTGAAACCAGAACTAGCTAGAGCACAAACGGTAAATCTGTGTGTGCCCGACTATCTCAGACGAAAAACCGGATGAGTTAGGAGAAGACAAACGGTTGTGTAAGCAACGACAGCCGGGATCAGAGCTCTCTTTGTCTCTCAAGAAAATTCTCTCAAAATTTGCAAAAAGTGTGGAATGAGAGGAGGGGGGTTCCTATTTATAAGGAACTCAGGAGGCGAACCGTCGCCTCCTCTTTTCAAAATTCAAATTCAAAAAAAAAGGAGGGAATAAGACGAACCGTCGCCTTCTCAGAGCGTGACACGTGTCACAGGTGCCACGTGGCAAGCCACGTCACACCTGTGAGGGACAAATGTTTGGGGTAAAATTACCCATGCCACGTGGCCCAATGGGGTGCTGACAAGTGTCAGCCCCCAAAGAGGCCCAATGGGATCCACTCTCATGCTGACACATGGCCCCGTAACCCTAATAGGGGAACAAATCCCCTTCTACTATAAAGAGGAAAGTCCTCATTTATTAAACATTCATGTACAATCATAAATACAAATACAACTACCGAGCAATATTAATTGCAGAATCTCCCGGAATCCGAGAGACCATTTACTTTCCGCATTCTTACTCACTCAGACTTATTCTAACTTGATCGTCGGAGGCGGAACTCCAACCAACCGGAGTCTCCGTGCTTTGTAGGTATAGGAGGTCGGCTACCAGTTCTTGTGTTGTAACTCTCCCGCTGGACACATTAAAAAACCCCGAAACAATTATTATTATTATTATTATTATTATTATTATTATTATTATTATTATTATTGTTATTTTTATAACAATTATTATTATTATTTTGCTATCGTGTTTTTATCGTGTGGTAATAACACAAGTATATGCTAAAATATTTTTTTCATAAACTTAATGACAATATTTAAGTTATTTAAAACGAAAAACACGAGTAATAACAATAATTTTTTTTCATAATTTCCGAAATGCATGTTACAAGTTGTACTTCTAAACTCCTAAATTACAAAAAATCGAAGCATGACTGACACCACATGCATTTTTGGTCTGCTCCACCAAAGTAATTTCGGGCTTCACTTGCTAATTAGTAATTAAATTTATGCAGCCATCAAGAGGACCACTAACCCCACAATGTACACGAAGTACACCCTTATCATTCTCATGTCTTCTTTGAAGGTGAATATAGGTTGATTTTCTTGGTTATTTTGGAACATGGTGGCCGATTTAATGGTGATTTTGCTTGGTTTTTTTGGGTAAGAAAGAAGGTAAAAGGAGATAAGAAACGAGTGGTGAGTGGAAGTTTGGATAAGGGTAATCTTCTTTTTATAGTAAGAAGTGTGTACATTATATCGTATTTTAATACATATACTTATGACAATCGTATAGTATAAAAGTACGACATTTAGTCTCGCCAGGGAAATGTGTCATTTTTATAGAAAGATGTGTTATTGTTTGACCCTCCAAAGTATGATAAGTGTATTAGTATTTTTCATTTAAAGTGTTGTGCACAGTACTTGAATTTGGTCAGCCTACCTATAAAGTCAACTACTCCAAACACTAGCACCCAACAAAGATTAGGGAGAAATAATATATTCTATCCTAAGCGATAACTAACTAGTGTAACTGTATTTCTTTTTTTTTTTTTTTGGGAAATTCTCAACGGTAACGCCCAACTTCTGCTACGCACCAATGGTAACCCCTTTTTTTTTGGATTATATAAAATGACCCTAACTAAGAAATTTATCTCACATATGACATTAATGAGTGTTATTTATTTAAAGAAAAACTAACTATGGCTAACTTTAAAAAAAAAAATCAAAATCACAAACCCTAAACTTGTAAAAAATAAATTAAGCAATCAAATTAAATCGTTCTTAAAAAATAAGATAAGATAATCTCAATTTCAATTGAGCAAATTATGCAGCTAAATCATCAGAAAATCGCTATAATAAATCGAGGAAGAAGACCACCACTGACATACTTTGCTTCTGGGTTCGTTGTTTCGCGTTTTCCCCAATTTGCTCTCCTCTGAATCTCTGATATATATATAAGTCGTACTGTACATCTTTTTCCTTTGTCATACACGGGTTACGATGGTGGTTGGTTAAGGGGTAGGGTGGCTGTGGGCAGCAAGGAGGTGTTTGGGGGAGGGCGACAAGCAAGGAGGTGGTTGGGGGAGGGCGACAAGCAAGGAGGTGGATGGAGGGAGGGCGGCAAAGAGGTGGTTGGGGAGTGGGCTGGAAAGTGAGGGAAAGGAGGAGAGGTTGGCCGGAATCAATGGGGATTGGGGGTTGGGATTAATTTTTTTAATTTTTCTTTTTTTAAAAAAAGTGTAAATTTAACCATAGTTAATATTTAATGAAATAAGGTTATGAGTGAGATGAAATTTTTAACTAAGGTTATTTTGTATAATCCAAAAAAACGGGGGTTACCATTAGTGCGTAGCAAAAGTTGGGGGTTACTGTTAAGAATATCCCTTTTTTTAATACATAGTCATTAATAGTGAGATAATACGACCCTGATAGATATAAATTTGTGTTTTGATAGAGTAAGACAAGATTAAAGTTTACACTGTTAAGGTTGTCTGATTAAGGGAATTATTATTATTATTTTTATTTTTTTTTACCTTTAACCACGTCAACTTTATGTTATATATGACCTTACATAGTATATTTTACCCTTGACTACGTTAACTTTATGTTTTTTGACTTTACATAGTATATTTTACCCTTAACCATGTCAACGTTATGTTGTATGACTTTACATAGTACATATATATACGATCTAATAAGAGCAAAAATTAATTTTGTATGAATACATGTCAAGGTATAAGATTTTGAAATATTCTGTCTAGCCCTACTAGTATTGTAACCTTATACCTTTGAGTAGATTTCAGAGCTGATATCCTAGGGAGATGTGTATTTTATTAGTATTGTTTCACTACCTTGGTGAGTGTAATGAATTATGAGGTTCATGAATTATCACTTAAATGGTTTAGGTACTCTGTCATATGTATATCACATGAGTATTTTTGAGTTTCAACACGACAAGATTATATGTTTTTTCTTTTTGTAATACCATGACATTTTAGAACTTTTTTTACTATATGATTACTAGAGTCTAATTTAGTTACGGTTTTCTTTATTTTATCAAATTAAGTTTCTTAAAACAGATTAATTAGTTTGTTACATATAGATAAAACAAAAGAATTTAATAAAAAGATTTTCATTATTACCAAAATCTAGATATTTACAATCTAAACCCTTTAATTATCCTTTATTTATTTTTTATATACAAATTAGCGCTTTTTCTTTTCCTATAAACACCCCCTATTTTTCTCATTTCAACACACTAAAAAATCCTACAAAACCTCTCTCTAGAAATTCTCTCTAAAAAATCCTTTTTATTATCTTGCTTTAGTTAAAATCTCTTTAATCTAGCTTTATTTAAGTTATTAGCTTATATAAAAAAGCATTATCTAGTTAAACTACTATTTCTATTTTTATTTAGGTATTGTTATTATCTCTAATTCCTATAAAAAAAATTGCAAAAAATATTTTTCTTTAAGTTCAAGTATTATGGTTATTTCTTATCTTTGTTTAAACAAAAAAGATTAGTTTAATTGCTTAAGTATTCCTAGTCCATATTTTAAAAAATAAAATAAAAAGTTTACTTATGAAGATCTAGCTTTATTTTTCAAGAATTAATTCAAGTTTATTTTGTTTAATCAAAATTCCAAAAAAAAAGAAGAAGTTCATTAGCTTTATTTTCACTTGTTTCTCTTAATATCTCAAAAGTTTCAAAAATAACACTTAGCCTTTTCTTAATTCACTTTAATTAAGGAGATCTCATCCTTTAATCTTGGTAAGCCAAATGTGTTATCTAAAAAATAGCTACATCTAGCTTAAGGTATTATTCTTCTTCCTTTCTCAATTTCCTTAATTATTATTATTATACTAACTAATGTGTTTGTTTCCATGTGATGTTACCAATAGGAGTAATGATATTAGGTGCTAAATTAGCCCTAAATATTTCATTATTCCATATTAGAAAACCAAACCTATTGGTGAGGTGATAGGATATGGGAAAAAGGGGTGTAATTGCATTTAATTTGCATTTTATCTTTGTCCAATGTATTAAAACATAAAGTGTTAAAACACATAAAGTGTTAATGCATTCATGTGTCTGTCTAAAATATATATTAAGAATAAATTCCTTCTTAAGGTGAATTTAAAGACCTAAGGAAGTAAGAGTTTATGTAGAGAATGTTCAAGAATAAGGAGTAACTCACAACGTCCTAGAATTCGCCAATTTAACATATATTATGTTCTGAATCAGCTCCCATTCTTAAGGTAAAATTATAGGATTTTTCAAGACCTTTCCAACCGTATCTTACAATAATCTTTTCAATTTTTCTATGATTGTTGATGAATTTTTTCGTTCAAGATGTCTAAAGTATAAAAAGGGCACGTTTTTTCCTCTTAGTTCTTTTTTAAAAGAAATATTAAAATAGTATTAAATTATATTAAGATACGAATGGTGTCATGGAACCTATACTACACTATGTTATGAAATTGTAACTTATAAGTTTTTATTGTTAAGTGATTTTATCTTAATTTTTACTTTATCTAAAGATGACTTTAAAAATAAGAGAAATCTTTAGGAGCTTTAATTTTATCTTGAGATGATTTTAGAAACAAAAGAGTTTTAAGAAAAATTAATTTTAATTTTAAGATGACTTCAGAAATAAAAAAAAAAGTTTTAGCAAGCTTTAATTTATTTTAAGATGACTTTAGAATAAAAGTCTTTGTTAATTATGTGACATTTAATTTCAAACCCTCTTGTACACAAGAATGAATCATAACTTTGCATGCTTGTTTAAATGATTAATGATAATTAATATATGGTTATGGCCTCATTTCCAAACATGAGGTTAAGATTAATTATTTAGTTGTATAAGGTTGTAACAATTATCCATCTCCATAAAAATAAGCCTATATCCCATTATAATTCCTTAATGGATTAATTGACAATCGGATATGATTAAATAGTTTATTGTTCCCTTTTATTTGGAAGTAAGGCCTTGACAGGTGTCGTGCTTTATTTGGCCAATTCCATTTAGCCTAAACACATATCCCTTAAAACATTACAAAAATTACCCTTGAGTGATTTTAAACCCAAAGTGAGATTATATAGTGAACTCTTACCGTTTCACTCAAAAAATACCTTGACCCACTAAAAAAAGTCGTCAATTGGGACACATTTGTTGATTCAAAGGACATTTTTGGTAATCACTAATCGAGGTGATTTGCCTCAACCAAGGTGGTTCATTTTACTTTTATGAGTGAATCCGTCAAAGATCACAAAAATCCCACTTACAAAAATGACGCTTATGTCAACTACCCAAATTAAAAACCCAATGGAATTGGTTATTTAAAGCATGACATATGTCTGAACTACGATGGTTTTGATCCATGAGTGGATTCAAATCCCACTATGATCGGTACGTAGTGCAACTTCGGTGCTCAAACCTACCTTATACTAATTATTATATTCCCATGACGTAATTTCATTTTGTGTGACTAACATGCTTTTAAATTTGATTTTATTTATTATACCTATGATAAACTCTTTTTTAAAATGCAATAGTAAGAGTCCGTTCTTTAGAGCGGAAGAGAAGAAGAGTCTCAGACGTTCGATTCTCTTAACTTAAATCCCAAACCCAAGACTGTGCTTTTTTTTTTGTTTTTTTGGAGTAAGCAGTTAATTTTTAGTTTTATTTCTTGACTGTTTTAATTCGGGTAAAAATAAGGTGGCGACTCAAAGTGTAACGCTCTAAAAAATTCCTTTCCTTTAAAATACCTGTTTTGCCCTTTTTAAAATACGAAATAGGAAAATCTAAGACATTACCGCCACCGTGATAACGTCTAAGGCAATTATCAAAGACACACAGCGAAAGACTCACTTTAAAAACCATTCAAAACAACTCAACTTAAAAAGTCAAACCAAACGAAAGTAAAGTCAAACCAAAGTCAAATAAAGTCAACCTACAACTTGGAGCCATTGTAGACCCTTATCAAAACCCAAACAAATTTTTAAAACCTTTGTGTTAGTCTCACAAGCAAATATATAATAATCAAAGAAAATAAAACACATCATATTCTTATGGAAACTAAACAGGATTCACTCTTCACTCATGCCCATCATGAATATGCTTTATCACCTGAAAAGCTTTTCTTAACTTTATCCCCACTACTCGCCATTAGAAATGGGTCGTCATAGGGCCAAGATAAAGACAAGGCCAAACAAACAACAATGCTGAGTACATAAGCGTAAACAGTACACACTAACATGCACTACTAGAAAACAGGTCATTTCTGACGGAAAAATTCGTTGGAATCACCCTGAATTCTGTCGAAAAGCCCGTTTTCGACTGAATTTTCGTCTGAACCGGTTGTCGAAAACCTTTTGCAGGAAAAACGACCTTTTCCAACGAAAAATCCGTCGGAAACACTTTTCCGACAGAAAATCCGTCGGAATTGTTTTGTCGGAAGAGGAATTTTGGCCCTGGAAAAGTCCGTCGGAAATTTCCGACGGATACTGTTCCGCCGGAAGCTGCTTAAAAAAAATAAAAATAAAATAAAAAGCACCAAAAGCCCCAACCACCCTAACCCACCCTGTCGAGCCACCACTTCCCCACCTAACCAACCCCCTAACCTAAACCATAACCCACCCACCTAGAAAAATGAAAAAAAAAAACCACCACTCCTAACCAGCTCCAACCCACCCACACCAGACACCCCACCCCACACCACCTAGACCAGACCCCCCACCCCACCTATCCACCCTGACCAAACCAAACTTCCCCCACCCACCCTGACCAAACCAAACTTCCCCCACCCACCCTGACCAAACCAGACCCTCACCCTACCCCACCCTTTCGAGCCACCACCACCCCACCTAACCAACCCCCTAACCCACCCACCCACCTAGAAAAACGAAAAAAAAATTAACAAATTAAAAGAAACGAAAGAAAAAATTCAGAACACCCAAATCGTAAAAAACAAATCAAAACATAAACCAAAAAAACGAAAAAAAAAATCGATAAAAACAATTTATACATTACATAGTCCAAACATCCGAAAAAACCAGATCTACAAACTTACATTACAAAATTTATAAACTTACATTACAATTTCATCAAAAAAATAATTATAATCATAAATTTTGTGAAAAATAAAACTAGATCTACAAACTAACCAATATTTAACCTATATTTTCGGCCTTCTACGGTGCTTGACGGTGGACGGCGGTGCTCCCACGATGCTTGACTGTGCTCGATCCAACATTGAAAGAACGAGAAGAGGCGAAAGAAAGAGATTAGATAGAAAGAAGAAGGAGAAATAGATCAGAGAGAAAGAAGAAGGTGAAATAGATCAGAGAGAAAAGGAACGAGAAGAGGACGAGAGAAAAGATGAAGGAGAAGAGGAGAGAGAAGAGAGAACCAGAGAAGTAGAAGAAGGCGGAAGAGAGAAGGAGAAGAGGAGAGAGAAAGAGAAATGAGAAATGAAAGGGGGAGGGGGTTAGTTCCGGTTTAATTAGGGTTTTTTTTTTATTTCCGTCAGAATGGGTTTAAATTCTGTCGGAAATCTCCTACGAATTTTAAATCCATCAGAAATTAATTATTTTTCGATGGAATATCCGTCGGAAACTAAGTATTTTCCGATGGATTTAAATTCCTACGGAAAATCTAAATTCGTCGGAAATTTCCGACGGAATTTAAATCCATCGGAAAATTCGTTTTTTTCGACGGATTTTTGTGTCTGTCGGAACACATCCGTCGGAAATTGACCTTTTTCTAGTAGTGATGCTTTCATCCTATCAACACACAACTTACCTTGTGGCACCTGTTTACAAACATACAACATACAACACAAGCAACCAAAAAATAAATAAATTGCTTAGTAAATTTGATTACGCATCGAACGGGTTTGCCCCCTAACCTGCCCCAATAAAGAGGTACTAACACGGGAGCTAACCGTGCCAGTATAAAAGAACTACTTGTAAGTGGCGGAATTCCTGCGCATAATAAAAGGAAAATACAGCGTCCTATACTCCCAGTAGAAGTTATAGTTAAATATAAAACCCCATAACTCCCCCCAATATTCATACTCAAGGTATGTACGTTCCAAAAGTTTTGGTGCGTAATCTCTTTCACCTTACGTTGTTTACATATTTTAGACTTGGTGATGACTCTCAATTCACAACATAATCAATCATCATCAATCATTCAAGCAATCAAACATACCAACTTAATTCTTGAATAATTAGTGACCACATTTTATTTAATGTTGAACCCTTTTTAAACTATCTCGGCGTTAGATAACACCTTAAGCGCATAATGCACCACACATCCTATCCCTCGGTGTTTAGAACACCTTAAGTGCACTTAGGCACCAAAATATAAATTAAATCTTCGTGTACATAGACATTTAAATAGCTCATTTCCCATGCTTATAACATCAATAAAAATTATATGAACCATAATAAAATTCCCTTTCAATATTCCAAACTCAATTAAACATTTACTTTAATTAAACTTGCTCTCAATCATTCCAATAATAAAAGTGTGGTTCATAATCAACATGTCAATATAATTAATTCCAATCAATAATTCATCTCAAATAATTCATACCTCACAAATCAATCACCAAAATCAATCCAATCAACAATTCCAACCAATACCTATCATGATACTACCTTGGAATTAATTAAACAAAGCCTAGCATGCTTCTACACACTTAAATAATTACCAAGTATGCGAACGTACCTCGAATATGATCTCAAAATTGTTATGACTACGCAAAATCACTCACTTGGAAGTCTCCTACAACCCAAAATTACAAAGAGACATTAATACCTATTCATAACAAATTTCAAGCAATATACACACTCTTTAAATCATTTTTGAACCTTATAAAGCATGCTGAAAATTAATTTAAACCACTTACTTTTATTCCCAATTAATGGGTAATTAAAAATCCTTTCAAGAAACATAATTGTAGCCTCTACATAAAAATTCCAGCATTTTAAAAACTCCTTAAACTTGCAATAATTTAGTTTAAAACATTAATTTCAATAGTTTTAATCAACTACAATCAAATTCCATCAATAAACATTAATTTAGAAACCTAGGGTTTTCAATTTGGGCTTTTTAATTCAAAAAATAAATCTGAAAATTATATACATATTAACCATTATTAAAACATCATAAAATCATCACACACACCAAAAACAATAATTAATCAAGGTTAGATTGAATTAAAAATAAAAAGAAGAATTTTTTTTTTTCTTTTTGTAAGGGTCGAACACAACAAGAAGAAGGAAAGGGAGAGTGGTCGGCGCACCACCTCCCCGCGGCTGGCTGCTGCTGCCGCCCTATGCTGGCGATGACCGGCTGTGGTGGTGGTGGTGCCAACCGGCCACCGGTGGTGTACGTATGAGGTGAAAAGAAAAAAGGGGAGGGAGGAAAATTATGGGGAAAGAAAAATAAGAGGAGAGAGACAAATATTTTACCTTTGGGTATTTTCCACCTTGGGCAAAGTTTAATTTGCTCATATGATGGGTATTTATACCCTCTCTAAAACCCTCCTAACTTAAATTCCTTTTCTACCCTTAATGATTCATACTCCTATTCCAAATGACATTTGACTTTCCTTAAAACTCCATTGCTTTTATAAATAATTATGCCCCAAAGTTTCTAAATAATAAAATAAAATATTTCCAAAACAATTAAATAAATAAAAATGGACTTTAACCTTTTTAAATTATTACCATAAATGATTCATTTCGAATTATTTAAATACTTCATAAAATAATGTTTTAAATTAATATACGTATAAAAATACGGGGTATTACACTAAGTTTTTTATTAAAAGTCTTATCAGACACCTAGGTGGAACCTCTCGGACATGCCTAGTTCAGATCTGTGTAGTCAACACACATCCGCTAGGTACCATTCGGCTTCTTTACCAGAACGACATTGGCTACCCAATCCGGGTAGTAACATTGTCGAATGAACCAAGCATCCATCAGTTTCTTGACCTCAGCGGCAGCCACCTGAGACCTTTCCTCGGCCGTGATTTCTTTTCTTCTGCCTAACCGGCTTCTTTTTAGGGTCCACGGCAAGTTTGTGGACAACAAGATCCGAGCTTACGCCTGGCATCTCTTCCACTTCAAAGGCAAAGATGTCTTTGAATTCTTTCAATAGCTAGTGCAAGTCTGCACCCAATGTTGCAAAAGCAACTGTCCCCACCTTCACGGTTCGCTCTGGCCGGTTGTCATCCAGAACGATATCAATGTTATCACCACCCGGCTGGGGACGAAGATCATCTGACCGTTCCCCGATCAGTGATTGCTATTGTTTTTCTTTCTTGACGGCCACCAAGTGGTCCGCCTTTCTCTTTTAGCCGGCTGCTTTGGAAGCAGGCGCGGCTTCTTGACAATCGTCAAGATCGATAAACCTCCCACGTTGGCCGGCTGCAGCCACAGTGGGTTTGACATCTGAGAGATAACACTCTCTCGCCGCCTTCTGGTCCCCATTCAGGGACCCTATCGACCCATCATCCCTCTCGAATTTCATCAACATGAGAGACGGGATGATGACTACTTTAAACTCGTTGAGAGTAGGACGGCCCAGGATCAGGTTGTAGGCGGTTAATTCTTCGACCACCAAAAATTTGACGACCATGTGTCGTCCTTCCCCCTTCTCACCTAGCCGGATGGGTAGGTCAATCCTTCCCATCGGATGCACTACTCCTTCCCCAAAACTGACCAAGGGATGGGAGGCCTTGTGCATGCTGCTAGGTTTGTACTTGAGCTTTTCCAAGCACCTACAGCTGATAAGGTCAGACGAGCTCCAAGTATCAATGAGGATTCGGCCTACTCGCTGATTGGCGACTTTGCACTCGATGACTATGGGGTCATCATGAGGCCGCCTGACCTTGCCCCGGTCTTTCTCAGAGATGATGACCTCAGGGAAGGTGTCTTTTGACACCTGGCCCTCATCCACTGAGTTGACCTCCAACTTCCGGAGGTTTTCTTTTGTGCCCCAGATGGTTGGACCACCTCCGGCGAAGCCGCCTGCTATAGTCATGATTTGCTCCTCATCAGTGTCAGAGCTTATAGCAAGATTGTCGGGCTTCTTGGACGGTTCTCCATTATTTGCCCGGGGGTTGCCCTTGGACTTCACAAGGTAGGGCTTCAAAGCCCCCTCATCAGCCAGGAGGTCCAGTAGCCGCCTGAGGCTATAGCAACCATTGGTGTCATGGCCTATGTCCTCGTGAAAATGGAAGAAATTGGACTTGTCCCAACTATTGATGGGACTTTTCATTGCAGCCGATTTCTTTATAGACAACCGGTCTTTGACCTCCATGAGAATGGAGGAGCAATCCTTGTTGAACTCGTACTCGGGGACGTACGGTTTCAACTCTTTCTTCTTCTTCTGGGATGACTGACCAGAGCGATCAGCCACCCAAACTTCTTTTATTTTCTTGCTCTCTTCTTTATTGACCGGCTGAGCGGGCCGGTTATCCCTCTTGTCAGATTTTTTAGGATCTGACGGCTGCTTGATGGCACAGAGCTCCGTCGCCTGTATGTAGGCTTCGACTTTCATCAGAGCTTCTTGGAGGGTTGCCACCCTCTTTCAAACTAGGTCGAATTTGAAAGTCGACCCGTCTTTCAGACCCTTGAAGAAGTTTGTGTAGGAAACCTCGTCAGACAGTCCCTGAATCTGAATTCTCATCAGATTGAACCGCTTGACATAGGATCTCAATCCTTCTCTATCTCCTTGAAGTATAGCCCCCAAATCGAGACTAATCTTCTTACCCGGGATGTTCATAGAGAAGTTAGACAAGAACAAGTATGCCAGTGTCTTGAAGTTATTGACGCAACCGGCTGGTAGGTTGTTAAACCATCATTGGGCTATGCCCTTTAATGTTGCCGGAAAGCATCTTCACCAGGCGGCGTCATCCAACCCCTGCAAATACATGAGGTTGGTGTATGCATAAGGTGGTCTTCCGGGTTGGTGGTACCATCATAGGCACCGATCAACACATTCTTAACCTTGGACGGCTGAGCCACCTCGGTTATTTCGCTAGAGAAAGCCGAAGTCTGTTCCCCAAGGTTTAGCAGTCGAAGCTGCCAGTCCATAAAATGGACATTCTATGCCGCCTGTCCTTCGAAGAGGGCCAGTCGCATATAAGGAGATCCATAGGGCATGTATGGCTGTTGGGGCACATACGGAGCCTGATGGATAATCTGAGGGCCAGTTCGAGCGGACATGCCACCTGACTGACTCTCTCGGTTTGTCTCCGAATACCTCATTGAGGTATTAGGGAGACTGTCTGAGAATGTCGACGTTGAAGCCGACTCAGACATTTGTTGACTTCTCTTTTGTTGGAGGAACATCCGAGCATCGGAGAACGTCTTTTTTTTACCCATCCGGCTGTACTTGCCGGATAGCCTTCCTTTTCCCCGCTTCGGGGAAACAAAATTTTGAGAGATCTACTATGGGCCAATCCGGTCCATGTGGTTTTGGATGAGGAGTTGGAACCCGGTCTTTCACCGGCTTCTTCCCAGAGGGAGAAGGCTTCTTCCCTGACGGAGTAGGCTTTTTCCTATAAGGGGATGGTTTTTTGGCCGGCTGACCCTTGTGGGAGTCTTCCTTTTTGCTTATCAAGTCCCTGATTTCCCCTTTGAAGCTACTCATGAATTTCATGAGTTCATCTCTGGTTACATGGGCAGCACCCTCAACCGTCTGGGCTTGCCCAGCCGGCTGGCCGGTTGGGTGGTTGGGGTCTGCTTTGTCATGATCCTGTTCCCTTATTTCCCGGGGACGGGAACGTCTGGATCTGAATGACCTATCTGGGGCCATGTAGGCTTCGACCTCTTGGTCGTCGCCACAATCTTGGTCCGTCTAGACCTCAGGTTCGGCCAGAGGCCGTTTCTCATCGTTAGGAAGTACAGACTCGTGGGATGCCATTCTGGAAGTACTCTCCTCACAGAAGGCGCCAAATGTTTTGGGGTTTTTTTATGTGTCCTGCGGGAGAGTTATAGCAGCAGAACTGGTAGCCGGCCGCCTGTACTTGCAAAGCACGGAGACTCCGGTTCCGCCTCCGACGATCAAGTTAGAATGCAGAAAGTAAATGGTCTCTCGGATTCCGGAAGATTCTGCAATTAATATTGCTCGGTAGTTGTATTTATATTTATGATTGTACATGAATGTTTAATAAATGAGGACTTTCCTCTTTTTATAGTATAAGGGATATGTTCCCCTATTAGGGTTACGGGGCCATGTGTCAGCAGGAGAGTGGATCCCATTGGGCCTCTCTGGGGCTGACACGTGTCAACACCCCATTAGGCCACGTGGCATGGGTAATTTTACCCCTTACAATAATAATAATAATAATAATAATAATAATAATAATAATAATAATAATAATAATAATAATAATAATAATAATAGGATCAAAATTTGGTGTCTACAGTGATTCTAGTGGAGTGAAGTCTCCACTATAGTCACTAGAACTAGAATGATTGGATTCAACTACTACTTGCGGTTTGCTTGAAGTAGCAATACTTGCTCTCTCCCTTTTTTCTCTTTGATTCGCCCTTACAACCTTTTCAAGCTCAAGATTCAATGGCACAAAAGGTAGTGCTTTATTGCTGCGTTTGAGCATAAAACAAAGAGAACTAGATGGGAGATTAGTAGGTTAGTCAAAGAAAATAAAGAAAAATAAAGCAATAAAAGTGAACTAGTCTCACGTATTTTATATGTAACTCAATGCTCAATGCCATTCCCCGACAACGACGCCATTTTGGTAAAGAATAAGTCGGTCGTTGGTCGAATACCCTAAATATTTCTACCTAAACCAAGCGAAGACAAGTATAGGGTAAGTAAAGGATCGTATCCACAAGGAATGAGTATGAGTACACCAAGATTATGAAGCGGTATAAGCTAGTTCGATCACAAGATTGGGGTTTTGATTAATTGACTACTATGGAGATAAACGCTAGGGGGAAATGGGAATCGACACTAACCAAACCAATAGATCAATACAATAGGTAAACATGAATACAAATTGGGTGATAGAAAGGACACTCAATATTGTCTTCTTTCGAAGCCACAACACTAAGCATTCTTAAACCAAACTCAACAAACAAGATAAGCCAACCAAGTCTCAATGACATAAAGTAGACTAACTCAGGTTTGTCTTTTGATCGGTTCGAGAAAGCATTAAGGCACAAGTAATTGGGGATTTCTCTCCTAATTATCTCAACTAAGACTATTACATCATCCAAACAAGGAACCGTAATCAAGAGGAATTTAGCATAATCATACAAGAAAAGGCTCACAACTTGACCTCATCTTTCAATGCAAGCATAGAAGTGAATACATGAGCAATGAGTGACCATCCAATTACACATGCAATTAACCAATCCTTTAACAATCAATCATCCACCCAAAATGAACATGCAAGCAAAAAGATCAATCAACCCATGGCTTACTTGGGTCTTTGCCCAACCCCTAGCTAAGAAACTACTCACTAATCATGGTGTTCAACATCCTAACAACAATAATTAAATTCAACATTAATCTAACAAGTTGAGAGAAATAATAAGAACCAAGTATATTAAACATGCAACAATAAATAATCAAGATTAGAGAAGAAATTAACAATGGAAAGCAATTAAAAACAGAAAATAAGGAGTAAGAGATAGAGGAAAGAGATTACTAATGAAGCTTCATAGTTGAGAAATACTTGAAATCAAGAGAATAATCTTCAATTAAAGTAGTACAAATGATGAAGATTCTAAGCACTAACTAAGAGAGAAGGGCCTAAGAAAGCTAAAGGGGAAGAAGTCCTTAAAGATGAAGCCAAGGGTCTTATTTATACCCCCGGAACTTACATTGTAAAATCCGTCAAATCCAAGCTTCAAAACAGTAGGAGTGTCCGCTCCTTCTGATAAGAGTGCCTGCTCCACTGGTAGGAGCGCCCACTCCTGCTTCTACTGCGCGCCCGCTCCTGCTTCTACAGATTGAGGCAGATTGTTGGAGCTTAACTAGGAGCGCCCGCTCCGTGACTGGTGCACGCCCTCTCCTTAATTAGCTGCTGCATGCCTTATGAGAGAGTCTTCATGTTTGTGCTATATGAATCAATTCTTGTTGCATCTACAAATACGAACACACACATAAAAAGGAACGGGAATGTCGAAGGCTACAATCATGTACAAAAGGAGTTAAAAGAGATTAAATTGGGGGAAAATGACTACAAAATCGGGTTAAAAATGCCATGATAAGTGGAAAAAAAAACATTTATCAACAATGTACGAGGACTCGTAGCAACCAACCTCCAAGGATAAAGGACTCCAACTCTACGGTGTACGATGAAGAGCTAGATTGAGAACAATTTGAACATTTCCCAACAACTAGAGACTATAATTTTGTGTATCATTTTTGGAGTAAAGAATAGTAGTTTGTAATTTTGTATGTGGAAAAGAAGTGGAAAAGCTTGGTTTATATACTAGTCCACCATCACAAATATATGGAAAGAATTATCAAGCTAAGCTCATGGAAACCAATCAAAGATCATCAAAGAGTTTCCCTTGATCAAGTGATATATATGCATGCATCAAGCATATCAATACGGTTAGGTGGAGGTAGGAAAACTCAACTACTTAACTCCCCATGATCAAGTGATGTACATGCATCAAGCCTATAAATATGGCTAAGTGGAAATAACAAAGGTCAACTAATTGATACAATCATCAATTAGACAATTAAGCAAAATCAATTTACACTTCAATCATGCTTAAACGGTCAAGCTAAAGAAGGTAAATGAGAAGAATTTATGGTGGCCAAAGTCAACTAATTGATATTAATTATCAATGTTATTCTTGATCTTTGAAAGCAAAATTTACTTAGACTTGGAGTATTACTATGGAAAATAACTAATAACTCCAACAAAAACCATTTTGAATGTGCTTAATTGATTTAATCCTACAATACTTTTGTCACTTGATGCAATTGCAGAAGTATCAGATACACTTGATTTAAATAAAGCACAATCCATTACACACTTATTGATGTCATTTGATTTTGTGTTTGAGGCACACTTGATAGTTGCTATATTTGGAATTACAAATGAGTTGAACGTGACATTGCTAAAACATGATCAAGAAATTGTAAATGCAATGGTCATGGTTGATGTAACCAAGACTAATTTGCAAAAGATGCATGAGAGATGAAAGATGGGATTATCATAGGGAGAAAGTCACTTCTTGTATGACTAAATATGACATTGAGGTTCCAAACATGGAGGGAGATATATTATTCCTAGGAAAAAAATGTTTAGAGGTAAAGGCTCACAAGTGACAATCTTCTTCATTTTCAAGTTGAAGTTTTTCTAAGTGTTATTGATCTTCAATTACAAGAACTTGAAAATAGATTTATCGAGGTGAGTAAGGATCTACTTGTGTGTATGTCTTGCTTTAATCTCGCTCATTGTTTTCTTCTTTTGACAAAAGAAAATTAGTTCAACTTGCACAATTTTGTCCCGATGAATTTTCAAGCTTCGAATTAATATTTTTTGAGCATTCACTTGAAAATTTCATTGTTGATGTTCGAAATGATGAAAGATTTTGGTTTTTGAAAAGTCTAAGTGAGCTTTCTATGAAACTTGTTGAGATTGAAAGTTTGTAACTCAATGATCGAGTCTACTTACTTTTGAAGTTAGTGTTGATTCTTCTCGTTGCAATGACAAGTGTAGAAAGATTATTTTCCGGAATGACGAAAGCGAAAGATAAATTGTGGTGTAATAGCATGAGAGATCAAATGTTCAAAGGTTGCTTGATTACTTAGCTAGAGATAGAATTTTTTTTTTAAATGTTAGCATAAATAATATTGTAAATCACCATCAAAACATGAAAACTCGTCAAGAACAATTGCAATAAACCTAAGTATTATTTGGTTGTAATATGAATTTGTATTACTTTATAAAATTAACCTTTTAATGTATACTTTTCTTTGGTTCATTATTAAAGCTTTGGCTAAGCTATTTTCTGATATATTATATGTGGTCGAGGATGGGAAAACCTATATATATATATCAATCAATCCTGGATCTGCCACTGATCATCGTAATCACTTCGAACATCATCACCTGAGACGTAGTTGACTAACACCATCACCACATTTGTTCACCATTAGCAAACACCTCTTTTTTGAGGATTGGAGTAGGTGATTCAACTAAAGAGCAAATGCAATGAGCCTATAAATCTTGGGGACTATAGTCGTGATTCCCATCATAATTACTTCCCCGTTCACAATTTGGATATGTAGTATGTACATGAATAGCTACCAAATGAAGGAGGTATAGAGTTTAGCTGACGAGTTTAAAATTATCCTTAAAACCTGCGATAAAAGGTGGAGATCAGGATGAAAAGAGGAAGAACGGATGAGCCCAAATTTGGGATCTCAAATGCAATCAACTTTGTTGAAGTAAAAATCTAAGATCAAGAATTGTAATTCATAGGAGAAACCCGAAAAAAATAAAATCACCTACACCCGTTGTATATGTTATACGGTACAACACCCTCCCTTTCAACCAATCAAAATGGCAAAGAATTTTATATTTTAAAAATCAAGTTCCCAAAAAACTCCCCTATTTTCTCCCTTCTGTAAGAGGATTGTTGTACCAAAAAATTTCCAGAGAAACCCTAGGAGAGAAAATGTGTCAATTCACACAAGGAAAGTTGGTTTTTGTTAACCTTAAATTGGGAATCTTGTTAATAAAGAGAGTTGATAATTAAAAATAAAAAGAAAAAAAAAACAAAAAAACCTAAAAATAACCCAAAGAAATTATTAGTTTTGATAAGTGAACAAATTTGGAATTTGAAATGTAATCAAAATTTGTTGAAGTTAAAAGCAAAGTTCAAGAACAATAATTCATATGAGAAAATGTGGTGATTCATACAGGTAACTAGGTTTTTAAAATTATATTGGGGATCTAGTTATAATAAAGAGAGTTGATGAACAAAAACCTAAAATCGAGTATATAACCCAAAGAAATTATCAAATTAATTTGATGAGTGAAGAATAATTGTTTTTAGGGTTCTTAAGAGGAATTATCCAAAATAAATGGAGAGAGAGAAAGAGAGATTGAGTGGATGGAAATAATGAAATGAGATATGAGTAAAAAGAGTGTAATGTAAATGTTATTAATGGACAATGAGATTTTGTTCGACAAAGTTATCAAGTTAACGACCCATATACTAAATAAAAGAAAAAAGGGCACATTTATTAATGAGAAATATTGGTGTAACAATGGAATAATGGGGAGTAAGAAGCAAAGCTAAAGTAATGACAAATATGTCTTGACATTACTTGTATATAGCATAATATAAGTAGAAAGATTCAAGATACAAAAAAATAAAATAAAAAAAGGAATACCATAAATGGAATATTGACAAATAATATGAAACATAGAGATTACATTTTTTTTTTTAAGTTGAAGTAAAAGAGATGCTTAGTAGTTATGATACTTAAAAGCAAAAATTTTGGGATTTACGAATGTTGGGGAATCAGTTTGAGTTGAATTGGATTCGACCTACTTAATTCTACTATGTGAATCACTTTAGATTTTTTTTTTCAATTATAACTTCACAATCTCTCTCTTATTTCAGATCTCAAATAACATTAAGATTTAAACCAACTAAGTTTAACAAGTAATTAACCCACTCAAAAAGGCATGATTCTTTGCCTCTTTGGAATGGAAAAAAAAAAAAAACTAGAAGATGTAAAAATCTAGGCTAGGGAATAAAAAAGTGAAGTGCAAAAATAATAAAGAAGCAAAAGTGGGTCACGACACCGATTGGATACTTATAAATTGAGCACCTTCATACATTTATAAACCCTCTTTTAAGAAGCCTTATAATCCACACACCTGGGAGTCTATTTTCTCCCTCTACCGTCCGATATCTTCCACTTCCGTCGGAAACCCTAACCCTAGATCCCAAATTTATTTTTCTTCTCTCTCCTCTATTTTTTGTCGCCGATCTCATATCTCTATCTTCTCCGTAACCTAATTGGTATATATGTACATATTTTATACTCATTAATTTCATTAAATTTGTTGTTTTTGATTTGATTTTGTAGTTTTGATTGTTTTTGTGGTGATTTGATTTTGGAAATTTGATTGATTTTGCGTGGTTTTGTAGTTTGAAAATGGTGTCGGACGCTAGCAAGAAGAAGGCTGCCCAGAAGAAGGCAGCTGCGGCGGCGAAAAGAGGAGGTAAAGCGCCTGCCTCATCAAAGGCGGCAGCTCAAAGTGTTGATAAGGTTACTGAAGCAGTTGGGGATATGGTGATTTCTGATCGGAATTGTACCGGTATTCTTTGCTCGCATCCTATGTCAAGAGATGTTAGGGTATGTTTTTTTTTTTCGATCTGTTTCGTGCTGAATTTCTTATTCCTTTGTTATTTATGTGAAATTCTGTTGTTGCTGTTGATTATAATTACAAGAATTGGGATTTAAAAAAGGGAGTTTTTGAGTTTACTAATGATAGGTAATTGAAGTCTATTTTGGGGTTTGCTTGAACTGAATAAGGGATTTGAATTAATCAATTAAATGGTTTATTTTGTTTAAACGAATTTATTTGGAATTCATCGTCATGTTATGGATTGTTTGTATTGGCATAAATAATTCATGAAATTTTGATGTAAAAAAAATGAATTTCCTGTTTGTTAATCTGAAATTGAATGGCGAGGTTTGAATGATGTGTTAGGCATGAAGTATGCGGTGTAGAGAATATGTAATTAATCCATTTCTTGCATATTAGTCTTTGCATATATTATGGTATTTGCAATCGTGTATGGTATTGCAATCATGTCTATATTCCTTTGAGTTTCTTTTGTTGAATATGTAGTGGTAATGGAGTCCTTTCTTTCACATATGTTTACATGCATGTTCACAAATCATGTGGTTAGCTGGTCTCACTTCTAGCTTATTCTTGTTAGCTATGCCGCACTTAGACCAATGCCTAGGCGAACAGATCATCTGTCAGCTGGGTGTTCTGCCATCTATGATGCTGGATTAATTGAATGAACTTATAATCTAGTGAATTTTCCCGAAATGTCATCCCTTGTGATTCCTTCTTACTTAGGAGGTAAAGTTATGTATAATATGCTTTTTTATTTTGAGCATGTGGCTGCTTCTAGTCTCTGTAGTTCTCTGTTTTGTGTCATGATAGAACTCCTCTACCTTGCAGATAGAGTCTTTGTCAGTTACTTTTCATGGACATGATCTGATAGTTGACTCGATGCTGGAGCTGAACTATGGAAGGTTTGTTGCTATCCCAAACTTGTATTCTTAAGTTTGTTCTTATCTTTATATTTGAATTTGTTTCACTATGGACGTAATGCGTTATACTTGGAAATTACATCTGCAGACGTTATGGTTTGCTGGGTTTAAATGGTTGTGGAAAATCTACCCTTCTTACTGCAATAGGACTCCGAGAGCTTCCAATTCCTGAGCACATGGATATCTATCATCTTAGCAGTGAGATAGAAGCATCTGACATGTCTGCCCTTCAGGCTGTAATAAGCTGTGATGAGGAAAGGATCAAGTTAGAACAAGAAGTTGAAAGATTAGTGGCACAGGTGTTTACTCTGCATATATTAATTGTTTACCTGATTTTTTTTATTATAATCATCGGCTTGCAGAATTAATTTTTTGGCCTATAGGATGATGGAGGTGGGGAAGCACTTGAACGTATTTATGAGCGGTTGGAAGCTCTTGATGTAGCAACTGCTGAAAAGCGTGCTGCTGAAATCTTGCATGGTCTTGGATTTGACAAGATGATGCAGGAAAAAATGACTAGAGATTTTTCTGGTGGTTGGAGAATGAGGATTGCATTGGCACGGGCGTTATTTATGAATCCAACCATCTTACTGCTGGATGAACCTACAAATCACCTTGGTAAGTTAAACCACTTCATCTCATGATACTTCTTTTGTGCTTAATTTTTCTTATGCCCATGCTTGTCTGACATTGACATCCACGTCCCTTTAAAGTAAGGAGAGATGTTTCTCAAACATTTTTATGTTATGATGCTTTGAGAACATCTTATGATGATTCATATACCAGATGTACAATTTAGATAATCTTATCCTCTGTTAACATACTTGGTCAACGTATTACGTTGAGCTCGTGATATTAATAACAATAAAGATGACACTGACCGGCCTGGCCCGTCCCGATTGTGACATGGCAATGTTACTTTGTGCTGGGCTCTGGGCCAGGTTTTAATGTAGGACAACTCAACGTTAGTCAACCATGCTTTAATAAGTTTGATTTGGCCTAGGCACTTAACCACAACACTGTTGTAAGTGCGCTTGGATTGTGCTTGGCACTCTTTGAAAATTTCAGCACATAATGTACTAATGTAGCCCGCAGGGCACAAGCTTACAGCCATCTTTAGCCTACTCTATATAGACAATATGTTGGTGGTGTGATAAGATATGTTTAGCTTAATGGAATTATATTTCTCTTTGGGAACTTGTATTGTGTATGTTTAATTGCTTATATTTTTCGAGAAACAAGTTTGATTTACCTTGCTTGTTCATTTTGATGGCAGATCTTGAAGCTTGTGTTTGGCTAGAGGAGAATCTGAAGAATTTCAATCGCATTCTGGTTGTGGTTTCACACTCTCAAGATTTTCTGAATGGTGTTTGCACTAACATTATACACATGCAAAACAAGAAGTTGACAATCTACTCCGGAAACTATGATCAGTATGTTCAGACCCGTTCTGAACTTGAAGAGAATCAAATGAAACAATACAAATGGGAGCAGGAACAAATTGCTAACATGAAAGAGTATATTGCTCGGTTTGGTCACGGGTCTGCTAAGTTAGCCCGTCAAGCACAGAGTAAGGAGAAAACACTTGCAAAGATGGAGAGGGGAGGACTGACAGAGAAAGTCTCCAGAGACAAAGTTCTTGTTTTCCGTTTTACAGATGTTGGAAAGCTTCCCCCTCCTGTGTTGCAGTTTGTGGAAGTGTCATTTGGCTATACACCAGAGAATATTCTATACAAAAACCTTGAGTTTGGTGTGGACCTTGACTCCAGGATTGCCCTGGTGGGTCCCAATGGTGCTGGAAAGAGTACGCTTCTGAAGCTGATGACAGGGGATTTGGTTCCTCTTGAAGGCACGGTGAAGCGACACAATCACTTGAGGATTGCCCAGTATCATCAACATCTTGCAGAAAAGCTCGACTTAGAAATTTCTGCCCTACTATATATGTTGCGAGAATATCCAGGTACCGAAGAAGAGAAAATGAGGTCAGCAATAGGGAGGTTTGGGCTATCTGGCAAAGCACAGACTATGCCTATGAAAAATTTGTCTGATGGGCAGCGTAGTCGAGTTATCTTTGCTTGGCTGGCTTATCGGCAGCCTCACATGCTGTTGCTGGATGAGCCTACTAATCACTTGGATATTGAGACTATTGATTCATTGGCCGAGGCGTTGAACGAGTGGGATGGTGGTATGGTTCTTGTTAGCCATGATTTCAGGCTCATCAACCAAGTGGCCCATGAGATATGGGTGTGTGAGAATCAAGCCGTCACCCGTTGGGGAGGGGATATCATTGCCTTCAAGAATCATCTCAAGAAGAAAGCTGGATTCGAATGAGCTGATGAATATTATGGGCGGGAGTTGGTTAGAATTTTGTCAAACGTTTTAGTACTATGCACCTCACCTCGACCTTCAGTTTTGCCTCAATGAGCATAGCTCCTTCTCGACGTTTGGATAGAAAATTGCAGTTGAGCCTTTAAGGTTCCGGCTATAGTCCCAAGCTTGGCGAGTTGAGCATTACTGTGGCCCGAGTTGAGGTAATTTTTTGTTTTTGCTTCTTTCTCACCTGAAAAAAACCCTTTATGAAAACAAACTCTGTAGTTGACCATCGAGATTATGCCTTGTAAACGAGATCATTTGTGAACCTGCATGTTTGAGATTCTAAATTACTTCTAAATATTTTTTTATGTATCCTCTTGTTTATTTACTAATTAGTTGCTGGCTGTTGTACCTGGGAATGGTAATGGGATGTTAGCCAGTCAGCTACACTTTGGTAACAAATACACCCCCAAACAGTCTAAATACTAATTATTTTTTTGTGGCAGTTAGTTTGATCATTCACAGTTACAAAGTTCTTTGTAATTTGTATGTACTTTATATATTTTGTTTAAAGTTCTCACGTATTTGCTTCTGAACAGTGTTCTACATGGTGCCATGTAGATGACTGAGCAATCAAAAGGGTTGGCAGTCGTCAAATAGTCGATGTTAGTTTCACTCGACAGAATATTATTCATGAAACAGAGCAGACATTCGCTGATTTGCTTCAAAAACAAAGTTAAAGAAGATAACTTGAGATATGCAATTTTTCCTTTTTGGCTAATGAGTTACTGAGCGAGCATATGGCTGATACTATAAGTCTATAACATCGGGTTTGCTCTGGCTGATACTATAAGTCTGTAACATCGTGTTTGCTCTGGTAGAAATGAACTAACAGATCAACTACTCGTTGTTTATACTCGTAATAAACTTGAGATGAGAGGCCATAACATGAGCAGTGATTTTTGGAACAAGAGAAATTGATTTTCTGTTATTTAACTGGCTTGTGATGAGGAAGGGCATCACATAAACAGCCATTGAAACAAGAATATATATGGAGTTTTCATTATTTTGTCATTATGTAATGTGAAATTAAGCATGACTGCTATTTGAAAATAATTCCCGTTTGGTAAAAATCTGTAATTTTAAAGACCAATATATAATGTATAATAGGGAATTAGTAAAAATAAGATTATTTTAGTTTAGTAAATTTAAGTTAAACAAAATTACTTTTAATATTGTACTTTGTAATAAAGTGAAGGGAACATGGCCTAATATGGGGGAGATTTGATAATTAACTTGCAAGGCAAAAGTATTTGTTATGTTATTTAGTGACGAGGGACTAGAGAGTACTTGACAAGTTAATTGGAAGCAATTTGACATGTAATATTTGAATGAAAGTTCCCCTTGATAATGATTTTCACTGTAAAATTAATACAGTTAAAAGTTCAAATTCTGGCCTCTAAACATTAAAGTGCAATTGTAGAATTATAAACAGTTAAATGTGGGTTCAATTAACAAATTGTAGTAAGGAACTGTAGGACTTGCTAGGTTCTCTTTCAAAGTGCATGTTAAACAAGAGCCATGCGGAGTTATTGTCACTAGTTGTAATTATCAATGGCATGAGCCAAGTATGTTTGTAACTTTTGCCTTGTGAGTTAAATGTTTTATTCGTAGGGTTTCCTTTGAAAATTCGTGATTAAAATTCCCTTTTTTGTCTCTAACTTTTGCAAATGATTGCTTTTGGCTTTTAATCTACTTTTTGTATTTCTTCCATCCATTACTTTATTCCCGTGTTTTTTTTTGCAATTAGGAACTATATAAAGGGACCGAGGGACTACATATTAATATAAATATTTTGCTCAACATTTTTGTGGGAAAGAGAATCTGGTGTACAGTATACATGCTAGGCTTTGTTTAGGGCATTAATCTTGCAACAAGTTGATGCATTTAGGAAGCTAGTTTTTCCCATGATTAAATAATTGATTTCTACACCTCAGACCAATTCTCGAGTCTTTTTTTTGCTTCACATTTTACTATTGCCTCCGTTCTGAAATGTGACCTCTCATAACTTAAGAGTATGAGCTGTACTACGCGTCTATGCAGGAGAAATTGATGAACTTGCAGATGCAACTGGCTTTTGCTTTGAGCATCAAGTGTGATAGCATCAGCAGCTAATCAAGCATTTTCTTGTTTTTTTTATGTAGATTGTTGTGTGCTATCAGCTCCCCACTCTAGTATGTAATGTTATGCCTAGTGTAATATTTAAGCTGGATAAATAAGATGATATCCTATGAGATGAAATTGCTGCTCATGGATTTTCGTTGCGTTCATACGTGCACTAGATTGGTGCTGCATTTTCCATGAGATATATCTGCGGAGACCTGTGACAATTAATCTTAACTTGTTCCTAACAATTTATCTTCACGAATCGATGCCCAAATTTCTGAGGGAAATCTCTCTCAAATTTACTGAAGGAGTATGAATACTGTACAATTAGCAATGTAGCAATGCTCAAAAAACAAGTTTAATGTAGCAATCAAGATTTGATTACTTGGTTGCTCAAGCTAAACAAGCTGAGTAGCTGACTACACAAATGAGTAACGACTACTTAAGCTTTCTTCATCGAAAATTTCACGAATTTCTTGCTTATCATTCAGTTCATTGATAATCAGCTAACAGGCTTAAACCTTCATTGTTAGAAATATTTGGTACGTAAATGATTGAAAACATGAATTCCACACGCATCATACAACTTTGCCTATCTGATTAGACACTATTAGTACATCGACAAGGATTCATTGCTAGAAAATTCTTTGCCCCATTTGAAACGTTTCTCTTTTAATATTCAGATGTCATTACTAGCTAATCTGGATTGTGGAAATTTTTGGCCTTTGGAAAACTATTATCATTGGTTCAGAAAAGGAAACAATGTTGGCTTGTTCAGAGCAAAATATACCCAATATCTCAGTATCTATCATCTTTGCTCTCTAGCTAGCAGAGTAGCAGGGGATGATCTACATCGAGGCTCATTGGGGCTTGACCCCAAACTTGTAAAGTGATTAGATAAATACAAGGAATTTATTTACTGCCTTAAAAATGGGTTTAAAAAAAACTGTTTCAAGAAGATTAAGGTATTTATATTTTTAAATATGAGGGAAGAACAAGCATGTTTTACAAAAGTAGCTAATGAGAAAGCCTAGATGATGCTGTTGTTTTCTTTGCATATATTAGTGAAAATATAAATAAGATTAAAGGATGTACATTTCTAGATTCTTTGTAAATAAACGTCTGGTTTGTGTTGCTCCAACTTGTACTATTGTCATCTTCAAAGAGAAGTCAAGTCTCTGTTTTGTTCTTTCCTTTTCTTTCTCTGGATGGTTTCATTTCAATGTTTTGTGACAAGTGCTATGCCCCGTCTTCCCCGTAAGTAGACTTGTCGATTGTAATCCTTAGCTTCAAGTATCATCACCATATGTACATTCAACAGAGTGACCATCTGTGGTTATAAAAGCCACTCTCATCTCTTTTGTTATGTGCCAGTAAAAAATTCCTCACTCACAAAATCAGATATACACTTATATCACAATGGGTTTGGGATGCTTTACATACATGCTTCTATTTATCGTATATTTTCCATTACTTTTTATCAATTTTCTGGTACTTGCTAATTCTAACCTCCCTTCCTTGCAGCAATCGAAACCATTGTGCCATGATCAAGAGAAGATTGCATTGCTTCATTTTAAGCAAAGCTTTCGTCTTGATTGCTCTGTATCAAATCCTACCTTGGTGAAATCATGGCACAATGAATCAGACGTTCATCATTCGAAAAATGCCACTGTAATTGGTGATTGCTGTAGGTGGGATGGTGTCAAGTGCAATGAGGAGACGGGTCATGTGATTGGTCTTGACCTCAGTAGCAGCTGCCTTTACGGCACCTTCCCTCAAAACAGCACCCTTTTCAGCCTTAGTCATCTCCGTGAGCTTGATCTTTCTTATAACAACTTTAATTATTCTCAAATCCCCTCTGACATTGGTCGTCTATACAAGCTCACACATCTCAATCTCTCCGATTCAGTTTTAAGTGGCGAAATTCCACTAGAAATTTCAAAATTGTCAAGCCTATCTCTTCTTGACCTTTCATATAATGGAGGTCCTATAGGTGTCAATGAGAAGTTAAATCTGAAACTTAATGATTTGAGTCTAGAGAAGTTAGTAAATAATTTAAGTCGCTTAACCCATTTTTATCTTGACTTTGTTGACATATCGTCTGAGGTACCTCCTATCTTAAGCAATAGAACTTCCCTAAAAGCTATCTCTCTCGGTTTTTGTAATCTATTGGGTGAATTTCCAACAAGTGTTTTCCGGCTACCAAAACTTGAAGAAATTTCATTGATTAACAATCCCAATTTAAAAGGATATCTTCCTGAATTTCATTCTAATAGTCCTCTTCGTGTTCTAGTTCTACAGAATATAAAATTTTCAGGAGATTTGCCAGATTCACTTGGAAATCTTGCATCCTTGAGTGTTCTTAATCTATATGATTGTGAATTCTCTGGAAAAATTCCATCCTCTATAGGTAACTTGACAGACCTTACTATACTCGGCCTTGCCTACAATTATTTTAGTGAACTCCCGTACTCCATCATGAACCTAACGCGCCTTACTAGTTTATTTCTTTCAAACATGATGGATGTTAGGACTGCTCGAATATTGAAATCTTGGCTGCCTAAGCTAAATTCACTTACTAAACTATTCCTTCCCCAAATGCATTTAGGAAATGACATTCTGCCTACTCTTTCTAACTTAACTAGACTCGATTTTTTGATTCTTCAAAACAACTTGTTAACAGGACCACTTCCAAGTTGGTTCATGAATCTAACCCAATTAGAAGTAGGTAATCAGTTGCAAGGTCCAATCCCACCTTGGATTTCTAACCTTATTAGTCTTCAATTATTGAATTTGAATTTCAGGGGCACAGCTGGCAAGCTTGATCCATTTTTCATGCTCCCAAATCTTCGTGTTTTAATATTAAGTGGTGTTAGCCTCACATTCCCTCAAAATATAAGCACCAATTCATCTATTTTGAAGTTGCACACTTTGGGTCTTAAATCGTGCAACTTGACCGAGTTCCCAAAATTCTTACGTTATCAAGATGAGTTAAGAGGACTATTTCTCCAAGGAAACAACATCACAGGAAATATCCCACAATGGTTGGTGAACACAACTAGGGAAAATCTATTGTTCTTATACCTGTCTAATAACCTTTTAACAGGTTTTGAACAACCTTTGATTTTTCTCCCATGGAATAATTTGAAAGCGTTAGATCTCAATGATAACAAGTTGCGAGGGCCACTTCCAATGCCTCCAAGGTCCATGCTAGTTTATCAAGTCTCATATAATCAATTCCATGGAGTTCTTCCCCATCATATATGTCGTGCAACTTCTTTAGTCTACCTTGACTTATCAGAAAACAGTCTGGTAGGCGAGATTCCAAGCTGCATTGGTCATCAGCTTAGTGGTTCTTTGCAAGTTTTAAATGCACGAGGCAATCAATTTGGTGGTGCCATTCCTCCAACATTCTCAAAATCCTGTAAATTGAAAATGATTAATTTAAGCCAAAATCAATTTGTGGGAAATCTCCCAAAGTCATTAATCAATTGTACTTTGCTTGAGGTACTTGATGTTGGAAGCAATCGTATTAATGACACTTTTCCATCATGGTTAGGAAGTATTCCCACGTTGCAAGTTCTTATCATGAGGCATAACTACATCTATGGGAAGATAACAACCCCATTTCCTAGTTCAGTTGGTAATGATTTTCATGGGTTGCGTATAATTGATCTATCTTATAATTATCTTACTGGTAACTTGCCATCTGGGTATTTTCAAAGTTGGGTTGCAATGACGCTTTCAACTGAAAACTCATCAAACTCATCAAGTTCTTTTTTTCAAATGTATTTTTTATATGATTACGGTCAAATCTGGTCTTTCGATGAGAGATACAATTATGTTGTCACCATAACAAATAAGGGGAGTGAAACAACTTACCCAAAGATATTGACTGTACTGCGAGTCATTGATCTTTCAAGCAATAAGTTCACGGGTAGAATCCCTAAGGACATTGGAAATCTTAGGGGTCTTCAGGCTCTTAATCTATCCAACAACAATCTTGTTGGTGGTATACCATCTTCTCTAGCCAACATTACAGACCTCGAGTCCTTAGACCTTTCTGAAAACATGCTTTCAGGGCTGATTCCTCGGGAATTGACAAGGCTAACCTTTCTTGGGGTCTTTAATGTTTCACAAAATCGTCTTGTTGGATCAATACCTAAAGGAGAACAATTCAATACTTTTGACAATAACTCTTTTGCTGGGAACTCGGCATTATGCGGAGCTCCATTGTCCACAAAGTGCAAGAAAGACTACATGCCATCCTCACCACCACAAAAATCAACAAATGATGAGATAGTTGAAGAGGATACTAAGCTGATTGATTGGATCATCAGATCTTTAGGGTGTGTAAGTGGATTTATAATCGGCTATGTCATTGGGAAGATATATGTGACTGATCGACATCATGATTGGTTTATGAAGACTTTTGGAAGGAAAGGGAGGTCGAAAACAAGAGTGAAGAGATCAACACAAAGAGTTAGGAGAAATTGAAAAAGCTTTAGATGTAGTGCCTCATACCTAGTCTAAGAACCAAGTATAATTACTTCGGTTTATCTAGGCCTTTTCCTCAGTTGTTGTATAGTTTGTGTTTTATAGTTTTGTTTCCCAGTAGCTTGTATTTTTTTGCTAATGTATGTGTATCTTATGTATAATCCAATATTATATCATGTTATTCATGTATTATATTGCTAGCTATATGAATAAGATAGCACCCTGTGAGACGAGAGTATTGCTCATAGAGGTTTCCCTAGTGTTTTGCATCGTGTGACCTTTATATCTCATTTGCTCTTCAATATAAATTTTCTTACAGTGAAAGAGAAAATTTAAATATGAAAGAGTTTGCATGGTATTAGGTTTTTTCATAGTTTTGCTTCCAAGTAGCTTGTAAATTTTGCTTGTCTTATCACTCTCATGTATAATCCCAGTATTATGTAATATTTTGCTAGCTATATGAATAAGATATAGCAACCTATGAGATAATTCTTTGCCCTGTTTTTCACATTCGTCTCGTCTCTGATGTCAATATTGGCTAAATTTTTCCTAGTGCTTTCTATGATGCTCAATATTGCTCATATAGATTACGTACTAGTGCATTTTCCATGATATATTCCTTCTGTGACCTGTGACATTTTATCTGAACTTATCCCTAACATTACTGTACTGCTTTTGTTATCTACTCTATTTCTAATTTTCTATTACTAATTATGTGTCTTCAATATGCAACATTAGCGAAAATTCGGTACTAGTTGCTCAGATTTAATCACGAATTGATGCCCAAATTTTGGCAAATCAAGAATAGATCACTTTCAATTGCCCACATAATCTTCTAAGGGAAATCGCTCTCAATTTTACCGAGGGTGTTTGGAAATCTTACTAGTAGCAAAAAAAACAAGTTTAATTTAGCAATCATGAATTGATCACTTGGTCACTTAAGCTAAATGATAAGTCTATTTTACATATATTTATTCCCCGTCCCAATGGTCATAATTGTGTTTATTTGAGCTCTACGAAACTACTTTTGTTACAATTATGTGTTTTCTAGTGTTTTCGTAGATTTTGGTATTGTTTTATAGGAAATTGCGAATTTGGAGAATTTTCCCATATTTATTGGAGCCACTACGAGCATTGGAGTAAGGTTGCCTTCATATGACCACATTCCGAAGCCCAAGACCGGTTGGAGTCATCAAATCGGTGATTAAGGGCTCGGCGAAGAAGAAGAGTCCGGGACAATGAACCATGTTTCAGAACCCAAAGAGGAAATGCGAATTGGGCTAAGAAACGACCCAATTGAAGAAGTCCAAGTTCGCCCGAGAGCTCGCCCGGTTGGGAAAGCCCTCGCTCGAAGGTGCGCCCGGCAGGGCGAGGAAGAAGGAAGAGAGTTGCTGCTCGCCCGAAGGCGCGCCCGGCAGGGCGAGATGGCGCCCGACCGGGCGCGTGTTTTTGAGATCGTTTAGCGACTTTTAATCTTCGTTTTAGCTTAGGTTTTCTAGTTAAGTATAAATACGCTTTTGTTAAGGAGGTTTAGACTCTCTCGGACGCTCCTCATTAATTAATTTCTAGATTTTGGTTTTAAGCTTTGATGAATATTCTTGTTTTCTCTCTACACTTTTGATTTATACAATTCATCATTTCCGTTTATTTTGGGTAACGATTTATTCCCCTTTTATTTTCAGTAATTTAATTGCTTTGATTAATTATGCTTTCTTTAATTGCTTTGCTTAGTTTAGATTTAAATATGCACAAGTAGTTTTATTTCTAGGGTTTATGGGGATCCATAAATAATATGAAGGGATAATTTATTATTGTTGACTGTCAATGCTTGATTGATTTCCTATTGATTGATTTAATGCTATGCAATTAGATTTGCGCAGGTTTAATTGTATGAGTTATGCAATATTGATTCGAGATTCGAGAGATGAGAATTGATGTTTAGGCTTAGTTTCAATAGGCAGGTTAATTTATAAATGGTTAAGTCAAGATTCGAGAGATGTGATTTAATACCGGTAGATTAATTTTGTGATCGTAATACGTAGCGAAAGCCCTTTATGATCTGATTAATTTATGCATTGATAATTGATTGTTGTGTTTTTACCCTGGAATATTGTTTATTGGTGAACCTATACCCTAGGCCTTTTATTATTGTTTTCCTCCCTTACTCAACTTGCTTTAGTTTAATTATTAGTTTTACTCTCATTAAAACAATTTGGTTACTTGATAATTTAGATTATATTAATTAATTAGGAATAGAAAGACTTGTTTCCCTGTGGATTCGACCCTACTTCCCTATCTATTTTAGTTAGTGGTTTTAGGAATTACTTTTGATTAGGTGATACGACTTTAGCCTGTCACTAAACAAGCTAAGTAGCTGACTACACTCATGAGTAATGACTATTTAAGCTTCTTGATTGATAATTTCATGAATTTCTTGCTTATCATTCAGTTCATTTGTTTGGATATTCTTGAAGTTCAGCTAGCAGGCTTAAACCTACCATGGTAGAAATATTTTGTTACATCAATGAAAAAAAAAATGAATACTACACGCATCATAAAGCTTGCCAACTCCGTATTTGAACAAACACTATTTGTCCATCAACAAGGATTGAACATTGTTAGAAATTCTTTGCCCCATCCTAAAGCTCAGGGAATACCTCAAAGCTTAAGTGTCAATGAATATAATTTTGCCCAACATTTTTCAAAGCATTAATGTTAGAGCATGCCATTGTTCATGCTAAACCGGCAATATCATTTTCAGCTATTATTTTTCTATGAACGAACATACGGGAAGAACATTTTATTTATGAAGAAGAATCCAAAATTACAAAACAGAACCAATAGGTAGAGCCTGGAAACTTCATTGCACACAGAAAACGGTACAAAAAAGAAATGAATTTTACAACTAATGGATTTACTTATCAGTAATATACACTACATAAAAGGCTCATCTAATACCAGCAGAACAGCCTTCTGCATTTTCAAGCTACGCAATATTAACATAAACCTTATGTGGAGCTCTATGGTGAACGACGTATAGTTTCTGCATACCAAATTGTTTTCAGAAATAGATCCCTGAACATGTGGCAACTGCAGTTAACTTCATTGTCAACGATTAGTGAAGCTCGGAATTTACTCTATGTACATGAAAGGGGGCTACCTAAGTGTATTGTTAAAGATCCAAGGAAATGCCTAAAAGAAATTTTTGTCCACTTAGTGTTGTATTACAGACACAAAAGAGAGTAGAACACTAATGGAATAAATGCATTGTCGAGTTGTGCTGTATAAGCCTCCAGCAAGCCACTTGCTATCACTGCCAAGAGAAGTGAGCTCCAATTCTGCACAATTTTCAATCACCCAATTAGCCAAATCTGATATGGTTATTAGTAGATCCATGCATTGTCAAAGAATGATTGAATAACAGCTAAACTTGTTGATTTTGTTGACAATACAAACCTGTATATATCCAGCCGATGCAAGAAGTGGGAGGAGAAAAGAGCACGCTGCCATGACTGATGTTATACCAGCAGCAGTCCCTTCAATAGTTTTCTCTGAACGACACATCCGAAGACCATTAAAAAAAATAAAAAGTTCAGAAAAGAAATCTGAAGTTCAACCAATGGACAAATGCAACTGAGCATAACAACTTACTGCCAGACTTGCTCCACCTCAGAACACCATATTTATAACCAACCATTGATGCCTACAGGAAAGAAACAACATCAGATATCTAAGTCGGCAAAATGCAGATGTTTAAGCTACATCATGCCCAACCACTTCACTTAAAATTCATTTTGCAGGCTTTCTTTTCCTCAAACTGTCTTTTCAGGTTCAATAATCAGCACATAATACTAAAAGACGATTAGCAGTTTTGACATATCTTCATTAATATAAAACTTACCATTGTATCTCCAATTCCAAGGCTCAAAATGCCAGCAAAGGGTGCAAGTGGACGATCATTAAATCCAGAAGATATCCATATAGGCAGCGCACATCCCAATAAGAGAGAAAAGTGGCTAAAAGAGAAGAATGAACAAAAAAGGCATAAGTAATTACTAACTGGTTTACAGGCACACCTCACAACAAGAATTTCAGAATTTTCAAAAAAGGCACAAGTAATTAGTGATCATGCGCAAAATGGACACATACCTCACAACAAGAATTTCAGAATCACGATGGTCTGTAAAAGCATTCATGAAATGATGGATCATCTCCCCAAAAGGCCAAATTCTCCATACCTGCCTATAAAGATTATGATTAGACAAGTAAACTGATGATTAATACAGCTCAGATCAGGTGATTGAGTGCTTGAAAAGTTGAAAGTTAAACAATTATGTCAAATGAAAATGTCTCTAGTGCAAAAACATATTTTTTTGATAATGATGACAGCCAATACAGCAGAACTTGATACCAATAAGCTGCCAGTACAATGAAAAAAGAAACATATTTAAAAGACCCAGAATTTAGTTTGGCAAGTTCATGAAACACTACAGATACCCCAAAGAGGGAAAAAAAAAGGTTGCATGATATGTATAGCTACCAGTCTACCACGGGATGCATCCACCATGCAGAACTCTGAAAAGAATTTCATCATACAATTGTTGAGCAAGGGGCCAGAAAAAATAGAGGTCAATTCATCCATAATTTATAAAAATGGTGAACAAATTATCTTATATATAATGCCTATTGAGCTGTTCAAAGCATCCTATATAATTAGTATCTTTAGATTTTCGCCAATTTCTGGTGATCTTCAGTCAATGTAGCTCATATCTGGCACATTTACAAGGCCGACAAGATTGATATTCACCTGGTAGTGTGGGACTATATGTTAATAGGCTTTGGGAAGAAAAAGGGGTTAGAGTCGTTAGACTAACATTTCAAGTGTTTAATAATTTACTTTTAGCAAGGCAAGTTTGGAGGCTAATTATGGTTTTATGGAACCTAGTTTACTAATTGGACGTGTGCTTAAAGTCATTACTTCCAAAATCCAAGAGTGTGGAAGCTGTGACAGGATGTAACCCCAGCTATAATTAGAATAGTATATTTAATGCTTATTAGAGGGTCAAGAGGTTGAGGTGACATGTAGTGAAAGTCTCTTCCTAAACCTGATAGATTAGTAGCAGAGGAGCACCTAGATGTGAATTGAGAAACACTGAAAAGAGGGCTTATTACTTTATAAGAAATAATTGTGATGTGGCTGTTAGGGATGATGGTGCAGTGGGTATGAGATTGCTATATTACTTTATAAGAAATTATTGTGATGCGGCTGTTAGGGATGATAGAGTAGTGGGTATGAGATTGCTAACAAGGGAAATATGGTGGGAACTGGCTGCAAAAGTGGCAAGTCATTTTGAGCTCAAGGTTTGTACTCCACTGTAGTTTAGCACCTTGTTTGGATAGAAGGAAATGGAAGGAAAAGAAGGGAAGAGAAAGGGAGGGGGACAAACTCTCTTGTTTGGGTAAAGGATTGAGGTAAGGAAGGGAAAGGAGAGGGAGGGATCTATTTTCCCTCTCTCTTTACTAAGCATAATCCCTCCAAATTGGAGAGATTTGGAGGGAAAATGGAGTTCACCTCTCCCTCCCTTTCTTTCCCCGTCCCTTCCTCCTATTTCCCTCCCCTTCCTTTCTTTCCTTATTTGCTATCCAAACAAAGCGTAGATGTAATCAATTGTTTAAAGCATTAGTAGATGCAGTAAGAACTTATTAATGAAATGCACCCTTTTCCAAACAAAAAAAAAGGGTTTGAAGGCAAGATTTCATGGCCTTACCTTTCTCTGGCCTCAGATATATATATATTTTCCCTATATTTTTTAGTTTAAAAGTTTGGTCATTGTCTCATGATTCTATGTGGCTCCATTTTACTTGTCACTTCTCACCAGTTACCCAGCAGAGCTGGGTAAGCCAGTTTCTGCAAGGAATAGTCTCATGACTAGAAGCATTGCTATTATTGTATCTCATATTCTCATTCTTCGTGAATCAATAAAAAACTTCCCTAAATTTACCTTCAAAATCATTTTTGTTTACATTTCAAGAATAATGCAGCTTCTTCCAAAGAAAGATGAAATGAATTAAAAAGGGACCATGGAAATTTGCAAATTGAACTTACCCGAACTATTTCCAGGACTAAGAAAGCTGCCAAAGCCACACCAAAAGCAAGATTAAGAAAATTTGGCTGGAAAAAATTAAAACAAAAATAGCATCAGACATTGTAAGAAAAAACAGAAATTAACCAATCAGCCATAACACAACAGAATCAACCTGAAGAATAAGCGCAGGAACAAACATAGAAACAGCCATTAGATGATAATACTTTCGCAGAAGAATTCGCTCCACCTTACTACTCCTTGAAATATTATAAAATCGATGCACTGAGATACAAATTACAGCCACCCAGTAGATGCACAATGATAACCTCTTAAGAGGCTCAGAGAAAACAAATTCGAACACCCTGTTTCAAGGCAAATTTGAAGTCAAGAATCAGCTGAAAATTTTGAAACCTTTGCACGATTAATTCAGCCTAAAGCTGCTTCAATAAAGTACAGTAAACATTGTAAACCAGACATACACAAGTAGGAGAAAAAGAATGCATTAATACCACCATAGAGGATGCACTTGAAAATCCTGAACGAACTGCACCCATAGTGGAATAACCGCAGCTGAACTAACAGCCAGCAAAGTAAAGAATAAAACTGATCGCCCATTCTCATTCCAGATCCTTGCATTATAAGAGCTTAAACTGATGAGGCGATTGGCAATTTGAGCAGAAACTTTAAAAAGTAAAGGAAACAGAAGGAAGCCAAGTAGATAACCCTGCAACAAAAGTTAAAGTAACAAATATTTAATGTTGTAGTAGTGTCTTCTCATCAACCTAAAGTCCTAAACCACATGCCAACTCAGCGTAAAAAAATAATAATAATAAAAAAAAAAGAACAAGTATACCTGAATGATGGTGCTAATCTCACTTCTTTTAATGCTATATCGCTCATCAGCCTCTGAAGGCATCAAGTATTGTACAATCTGATCAAAAGACGGAACGGCCTTTACAACAAATAATTGGCAAAACGGTTCACATTACTTATAGAGCAAGTGTAGAAACCTTCACAAGAGTAGACCTAAGCATGTCTCCAAAATATGTAGTAAGACCAACAGTCACCAAAAGTGCTTCTCCTACAACATTGAATGAACAACAATAATCAATATATAAAAAAGAAGGGTAGCATGTATATCCCCTTATAGTAATACCCTAGACAAAAAATCTACATTAAACTTCTGCTCACAAAGAAATATATAGAGATAATATTTAAAATCCAAAGCTTAAAATATTAAATGAGCAACTTATAATGCATTCAAATGATAGACCATATGGAATAAGAATAGCTAGTTAAGGGGACAAATAATTTGAAATGGGGGAGTATACATCTACAGCTTCAGAGGGCCTATCACCCAGTGCTAGTGTCCTTCCCAACCCCATCCCTACTCTTGAAATTAACCAAGGTGTGGACACCTCTAGAAATATATTCTCAAAATTCAACCACAATTCAATTCCCTGCTATGAGCTTTTGCTCGTGATTCTTTGGCTTTGTTTCGTAGGTGTTACACACCTTTAGCAGCAACATTGCTACCCTGGTCTGATTTTCTTGATGAATGAATACTTTTTTGAAACCATAAATGGGCATATTAAATTCATCAAGAAACTAATAAATAATATACATCTTCAATTATCGGAGCTTCTTAAGTTTTCAACATAATATATTATGTGGCCACAATTTCTCTATTTACTAAAGAACTCCCTTAGCAACCATCTAGAATAAAAAAAAAACCCTCCCCGCTCCCCCCCCCCCCCTCTCAAAGAGTCATACGGAATCAATCATGAGAAGATGTGTAACTGATTTTCAGCTAGTCTATGAATGGAGCAATATTACTCAAGCATTGGATAAATCTCCTATGAAACCCTCAGTTAAGCTAATATACCAAAGTTACCAATTACTTCTTGTAAAGGTCCTCATAGAAATGGGATTGCTTGAAGAACTTGTTGGTTTCTTCTCTAACTGTATGATTACTGATTGGATTTTTGCACTGCTAACATGCTCTTTTTGCCAAATTGTCACATGAGAAGCACACTGGTATTTCAAATATTAAAAGCACAACCCAATCTAGGATCAAGCAATCCTGTGGTCCAGAGTTAGCCAAGTGGTTCAGATCGAGTATATATATTCAACAAAAAGATACGGGACGTATAGGGGGCACTCAGCACTGAATAGTTAATACAATGAATCCTTCAGCTAGTTCTCATATTTGATTCTTAAATTTCAAACTCTTTCTTCCATCCTCACTACTCCATTGATAGTGTCTTCTCGGCTTCTCGCACTCATCAATTTGTTGTAATTTCACTTCTTCAAAAGTGCAAGTTATGTGGTGATCAATCTGAAGCTAAGTGGAGCTTGAAAAGTACAATTAGAAGACATGAGGATTCAGCACAAAGAGGCTTGTAAGATTTGTAACTTACTAACTTATACAATTTGATACAATTGTGTACCATGGGCCAAGAAAAATTCTCTATTACTTCCTCAGTTCTTTTTCTACTCCAACATATACCTTTTTCAAAAGTATCATCTTAATTACAACATTTTTTAATTTTGGATAGATTTGACACCCAAACAGACTTTCTTGCCCTTAACACCCACTTGTTAGGTTGTTATCTTACTTGCTTTTACATACATGGGTATAGTGGCCTGTGGCGACATGGCCCATTCACACCACTTATCCCTTTCCTTAATTTGTGTGGCCAACCCATATGTTGCGATAAATAACGAACAAAGGAAGTATGCCAGTAGCTAAACCGAACCCATCAAACTCCCAGTAGGCGCCAGTGTGCCACAGCAAAATGCTAAGTCCCAATTTCTAAAATAATTATAAAAGATATTCCAAAATACACACATTTTATATAACTTAATAAGAAATACACTAGTTAGATGGTCAAACAAGCGTCTTTCCTTGTTCCAAAACAAAGGTGGAGAAGTAACATGAACAAGATCAGACAAGCACATACCTATGGAGGCACATGAAGGGAAAGTACAAAGAATGTGTTGAATCAACTTCACTGCAGCTACTCCATGACTCAACATCCACATAAATATAAGTGTGAAGTGCAACCCTGAAATAGAAGGAGATCAAGTCATACAGTCATATATGAGCCAATAATCAAATACACTAGACACCCATTAAAAAAAAAATAGAGTGTAAGAAAGGAAACACTGTCCTATTAACCACAGACGATTTTATAACCTTCATTTTGCACAAAAAACAAAGTGTTGGTCATATCCAAGACATACCATAATTAGATTCTTCAAATGGGAGAATTAAGTACACTAATGCACCCAATATTACAAATGTGAAGGTGCACTTTAATGCAACTCTGCTACTGCTTGAATGCTGAATGACCACACCAAGAAAGAGAAGTACACTGAAGCAGCTAATATATGTAGTCCAAAATAGAAACTTCTGGTACTGAAATTCTGCACAACATGAGAAGATTGACAGCTTAAATATTGGATGCACAAACAAGTAATTCAAAATAAATAAATTAATTAATCACAAATCAAACTACAATTGCTTATAGCAGATCACGAAATCACAAAAACAATAGGCCCACAATTCATCATGGAAACTTGATCATTTGGCATTTGCTAATTATCCCCCTTTAACATCCAAAGGAGAAATTGAACTACACATTTGTAAAAAGAAGCTGAATTCCATATTTGACCATCAAAATTTATGTTCTGAATGCATACCAAGAAATGACAAATTAAGTGTCTTCTTCTTTCAAACAACCGAAGGATCGACATGTAAAATTTGACCTTGGTGTCATGTTTTGTTCAAGAAATTGGCGAGAGTTACTAGTTATTATCCATCCATCTACTTAATTTCCATATTAATCAATCCAAGCTATAGGTATAATTAGAACTTTACCCGGCCCGGGCAAAAATGAACATAAACACAGCTCATAATTATATGTTTTCTACCATTCTACTTGTATGCATACATACTCAATAATTATACAAGACACAAACATTTAGTTTTGTATAAAGCAGCCAAATTTACATATGCAAATTTTACCATAACTCAAACATGAATTACAAAATTACCTGCAAGTGCAACTTCCTGCAATGGTAATCCTCTAGATAGCTGAATCAACTTCGAGAACACGACAGCCGGCAACGTAACGGCTCCCAGCAGAATCCCTGACGAGGCACCTGGCCTACATAATTCAATCAATTATTCCCAGCAGAGTTAGATTTTAATACCAAAAACACATTTTACTCAACCTTGAATTTTGAATTAGAATCAAAACCCTAGAAAATTAAACAAGCATTACAAAATCAAAATTGAATTGAGAAAATGACCTGGAGCTGAATTTAGGTTTGGATGTAGAATTTTCGACGGAGATCTCGACAAAGAAGGCGGAAAAAGCGAGAAAAGCGAGAGAAATAGCTTCAAGGAGGAGGAGAGAGAAAGGGGCGGAGTAAAGAATACGAGTGAGGACAAGTAAAACGACGGCTCGCTCGCCGTTTAGCAGCGAAGAAGCCATTAACGCCATTGTTGTTGCAGAAGAGCTTCGTTAATTTATGTAATCCGCCATTGTTAACGAATTAAGAGGAGAGAGAAAAGAAAGAGGGATTTTGGCGCGCACCGAGTTGGAACTCCGACGGATCGAAGATTGAAGAGAGAGAAATGAAGGCTAAAATTGTGAGATTGAAAACCGCGTGATTGTTCGTTTGTTGGAGTGATGGTGACGTGTGGTATTACATGATCCCACCAATTATGAAGCGCCATGTCGGATTTGTTTGGTCATCCAATACCAGAATTTTAATATTTGAGTCGTTGGAGAACTTTTCACCATTCTAGATTAAAGCTTCAGCGTATAAGGTATTGTTTGGTTGACTAGATTTTTAATGGGCATTTGAAGTTTCCGAGAATTTTATTTCGGAATTCTTATTTGGTGGACACTAAAATATGAAAATGGGGCAATGATAATGGAGAATATTGCTATGTAACTTGCATAGAACGACGTTAGGTTGTAAGACATAATCATAGGTAATTGGGGTCTTACCGGTCACTGTCTTTCAAAATCAATGAAATCATTCAACCGGTATTCCATTGTTCGCCATTATATTAATTTCATCTAAAATTCTATCAATTTTTTTCTCTGAACTTCAATTTCATGGCGTTTTTGTTGTTTGGGGTTATGGATAGATTTGTGCTCTTATCGGAGTCTTATTTGATTGATTACCCGGAGTTCCTCTTCAATTACCTAAATTGACATCGAGTCTTGCTTGATTGATTACTCCCAGATGTTGATCATCGTCGTTGTCGATTCTTTGGTTTAGTTGTGCTGGCATGCCATGCGTTTGAGTTGTGTTTGAATTACTATTGGGTTTGAATTTTTATTTGAATTGCCATTACTCCTAAATTGCTATGTGTATGTGAAGTTACAGACAACATTGTATTTGACGATTGTGGTTATTTGCATGTAAAATTTCAGATTTGATTACCAAAAATTGGTGTTTATACCAAAAATGTTAGTTGTATTTTGTGGGAAATCATGTGCGATTATATGTTGCGTATGTTATGGCAATTGTTTTGTCATTGAATTTAATTAGAAATTTGAAGTATTCAAGTTATGAGCTGAATAGGGAAATGTATGATTATTTGTAGGTTTGAAGAAATTACGACAATTTAGCCAAATTCAAGGCCTTTTTTTAACATACCTTTGACAGTTAGGGTTAACAGAATCACCATCAATGATCGACACCCACCGGAATATTGTAGGGTTGTTCAGAGTGTGTTCTGGACCACACTAAACCGCTAACCAAACCGCAATTTGTGGTTTGGTGCGATTTGTAAATTGCGGTGCGATTTCCAAAAATGACCAAACGACACTTTTGCGGTTTGGTGCGGTTTCCATAAGACCAAACCGCACCACAAACCGTTATACCAATTTTCTACTATTTCTATTAAAAAGTATATAAAATAGCTTTAAAAAATGATGTAATTTTTTACTATTAGTTAATTAAAAGTTAAAAAAAGAGTTTAATATTTAAATTATATACTAATAATCACAAAATAAACTAAAGTATTTTTTACGGATTTTTCACCAAATACCACTGAGTTAATGCGTAATTCACCATATACCACACAAAATTTTCTAATTCACCAAATACCACTCAGTTAATGTACATTAACACAAAATGCCATTTTTGGTAACTGTCATTAACGCCGTTAGTAGTTAAGGTTAATTGTGCCACGTGGCAGCTTGTAATTGGTTCTTTTTAATATTATTTATTTAATTAATTAACTTTAGAAAAATTATTAAAATAAATTTAAATAAATAAATAAAACACCACCAACTGAACCATTGTCGCCCCCAGCCCAGCCCCAACCCCCACCCCGACCCGCCTGGTCCACTTCCCGGCTAGCGGCGACCATCCCCTTCCATCGCCGGCGACGATTTCAAAAACATCACGCTGTCGTTCGAACTTCTTCTAAACCCCGACAAATTCAACCCCAAAATCCCCAGAAATTCAATAGCAAAACCCCAGAAATCCCCAGCGCTGTCGTTCGACCCCCAAACCACCAGCGAATTCAACAACAATATCTCGATAAATTCGACCCCAAAACCTACAAATTTGACCACTAATAGAAAGCCCCAGCAAATGTGAGGCAAAACCCCCTATATTCGAGCAAATTAGAGCCAAAACCCCCTATTTTTCGAGCAAAAGATCGACCCAAAACCCCCACAAAATTCGAACTATAAAAACCACATAAAATCGACCAAAAATACCCTAAATTCGAGCAAATAATAGTTGAAAATGCAAATCAAAAGCTAGTAAATTTCGCCCCCCAAAAACCCTAGAAATTTCGGCCAAAAATCGGAACAAAATTGTGAGAGAATTTAAGTTTGTGTTTCAAATTTAGGGTTCGTTTAATTTTTCGCACAGATCTAAGCAACAACAGGTGGCTGAAGTTGAGATCATCGCCGGTGATGGAAGGGGATGCATGGTCGCCGCTAGCCGGGAAGTGGACCAGGCGGTCAGTCGGGGTGGGGGTCGGGGCTGGGCTGGGGGCGGCAGTGGTTCAGTTGGTGGTGTTTTATTTATTTATTTATTTTTAATAATTTTCCTAAAGTTAATTAATTAAATAAATAATATTAATAAGAACCAATTACAAGTTGCCACGTGGCACAATTAACCTTAATTACTAACGGCGTTTACCAAAAATGGCATTTTGTGTTAATGTACATTAACTGAGTGGTATTTGGTGAATTAAAAAATTTTGTGTGGTATATGGTGAATTACGCATTAACTCAATGGTATTTGGTGAAAAATCCGTATTTTTTAAAATATATTCATAATTTTTTTTTTAAAATATGGCTAAACTGCACCGTACCGAACCACATTTTGCGGTGCGGTTTGGTGCGGTTTGAAAAAAGTGCAAATCGCAATTTTGCGGTTTGGTGCGGTTTGGGATCCAAACCACACCGCGCGCGAACACCCCTAATTGGTGGACATAAAACCGCCTATGAACGACAACCACCTTAATTTAATTAAACAAAACACTGATCACGAACGACATTAGCTGCAGAGCTTTGCCATCATCTATCACTCTTCAGGACGCACAATGAAACACCTTATCTCAAAGCTACAAGATTCTACTGTGTGTACGTGTGTACCTCGCTTAACTCAAGTAAAGTTAAGGCATAAAGTCCTAACATAACGTCTTTTTTTCTTCGTCAAGTTATTTTTCCCTCAAATCTAGACATGTGAGTGGTTAAATAATTTTGTACTCTTAAATTGTGATTCCCAAGACTTTTTTATTACAATACTGCCACTTGGTAAAAGTTAGGAGATTAACTTAATTAGGTAGTGTTTGGCCAAGTTTTTCAAAGTGTTTCTCAATTTAAGAAATAGAAGCTTGGCCAAACAAGGAATTTTTAAAAAATAGAAACACTTAATCAAAAAGCCCAAAATAGCTTCTAGGGAGTGTAGAAGGAGAAGCACCAAATTGTAGCTTCCTCTTGCTGTTTCTGGGGGAGCTACTCTACCCATTTTATGTAACTTTTTTTAAGACAAAAACACCCTCTATGTTTTGCAAATTGACCTCTAATATCCCATCTAAATGGAAAAAAAGGATCCATCTTCTCTCTCATAAGTTTATACTTTCATCAGTCCAAACTCACATCCCAATACATCCTTCATCAACACCGGTAAAATGCAACCGTGACCTCCCTGACCACCGACGCCACCTTTCCGACCACCCAAAAGTGTTGCTGTTATTGTGGTTGTGGTTGTGGTTGATGTTAAATTTTCTATTCTTGTTGCCCCACCAAGTAGCAATTACGTACAACATGAGTTTAATTTAAGGTTGTTTTGATTTTATTGTAATGTACTGTTGAATTTGATGTTGCAACTACTCCTCAATTCACCCACATATTACACGCACTAGGAGATCTGCTAATGAGGTGAACAATTGCAATTAATGTTGATTTTATTTGGCCTCATTGTTGGGTTCGACATCTTCAAGTTGAAATTGGATTATTCTCCTTCTTGTTAATTGCTATAAATTATCTATCATCATGTGTCTCTGATTTGATTTTCATCATGTGGCACTAATTTGAGTATTTAGACGTTTCAATTGTTGAAATATTAAATTTAACTTTGATGTTATAACTTATTATAAACAACAATGTGTAAGAAAAAATTTCTAATTAATTGGGCCAAACAGGTTAAAATAGTTTTTGTTTCTTATAATCACTTTTAGGGGCCGTTTGGTTCGTAGAGAGGAATCACAATGGAATGCAGAAAGGGAATGGAGAAGAATGGAATGAAACCCTCAAAATTAAGCATGTTGTTTGTTTACAAAAAAAGAATGGGAATCACACCACCATTGCACCACCACATCACCACCACAACACCTATCCTTCATTTTTTTCCACCTTCTCCAGCCACCCCACCGCCCAACCAACAGCCACCCCCAAGAACCCAGACCTCCACGAACCCAAATCCAAACCCACGCCACCACCAAGACGAAACCCACCGATAGCCACCACTACGGCGACCCCCTTCACAAACGTAGCCCCCCGCCGGCCATCTCTTTCCTTCGAACTCCCACCTTGACCTCGTCAAGAGCAACGTCGATTCTTGTGGGAATGGCGAGGTGTGCTGGAGGTGGTGTTCATCGACGTGTGTGGGGATGGAGTGGTGGGTGCGGTGATTTTTGAAGGGCGAGTGAGGTGGTGGGTCAGTTTTCTGGTGGTTTTGGGGAAAGGGAGGTAGGATGGGTGGGTTATCTAGTGGTTTAAGGGTAAGGGAGATGGGATTTTTGGTGGTTTCCGGGAAGAGGGGAAAGGGAGGGCATTGATGGTGGTGGTTGGTGGTCAGTGAAGGGCTGGGGTTGATGGGGTTGGTGATCAGTGAAGGGTTGGGGTTGATGGGGTGGTCGGCGAAGGGCGGCGAGGGTTCGGTGAGGTGAAGTGAGTTCCGGCGAGGTGCATCCACTTGATAGGGTATGGTGGTGGACTGGTGGTTGGGGAATGGGAATGCAAAAGGTAGGGGGGTGGGGAATGGGTTTAGGAGAATTTTGGGTAAACCCAAAAATAAAATGGGGGAATGGAAATGACAAATAAGTGAAAACAAACACTAACAAAGGGAACCATTCCCATTCCCTTTCCCCATTCGAGCGAACCAAACGGCCCCTTAATTCTTTTGAAACCAAATACTTCTGCTTCTGGCAAGTGTTTTTCTAGAAACAGTTTCTGAAAAACTAATTTTAGGAAACAAAAGTTATTTTCCAAAAGCTTGACCAATCAACCCTTAGATTTCCTCAATGAAAATTTATGGGAATTTTTTTTTTTTTTTATTTTTTTTTGAAACGAAATTTTGGTTTTCCACAAAATATGGTAATTTTTTTTAAAAATAATAAATCAAAAAGAAATGAGCCAATCCACCTTAGTCCATAACTTAAGGGAGGTGATACACATAAAATTGTTGTATGTTGGATTCACATACAACACCAATTAAAATTTGACAACTCATCATTAGCTAAAAAAATTAGAGGGAAAATTAAGAGGGAAAAAATTTGGTTTATGGCGCCATTTACCAGAAAAAGGCGGAAAAAATTTTATTGGCACCAAATAATTTTTCGTGTTACTAAAAAAATATTTTACGATACTAAAAAAATACGATTTTGTTACTAGAGAAAATAGTGTCCTAATTAGCGTCATTAATGAAGAGAGATGTTTAATATAAGAATCGAATAATACTTCATTTGACGATATTTAACAAATTACAAATCAAAAAAATTATTATAAAAAAACCAATGAAATTATTTTTTCATGATCTTTCTATAGACATCCATATCAATATATTTTCGAAAATGTTATGAAGTTAGACAATTTTAACCTTACTATAGTTTGTTGTTTTATTAATAAGTGTTAGTAATTTGTCATTACGGTTACTACAAAAATTTCAAACATACCAAAAAAGTACAGATTATATTTTTACACATATTACATACAAAGTAACCGCAAAAAATTTAATACATGTTAGATACAACTAGGTTAAAATCTCGTGCAATGCACGTTTGTTAAATATTTTTGACAATAATATTACAAAATATAAAGTATATAAAAGATATTCAAAATTATTTCATTTGGGTATATATAGAATATGATTGTCAAATTGGAAAGAAAATACATAATAATTACTTAAAGATTTTGCAAAAAAAAAAAAAAAAAAAAAAAAAGCGAAAAAAACGGAAAAAAATTTCACAAGGTAATGACAAGTGTCATGGAAGAATTTGCTTTTAGTATAGGTTAATAGATAGATTATACAACTATTAGTTGTTGTACGGATTAATTCATACTTTGAGGGTTTAATTCATTCGTTAGATTAAAGGTTTTCAATCAAATAATTAAGAGTTAAAACGAAATCACGAAAGGTTACACGCAAATTAATGTCACTTATTACTAAATACTCCCATGTGTTTATAACTCTCTCCTTAAACATAATCTTGCATTGTTACCATTTTTTGTGGAAAATTACAGATTTGAAAGTGCTATTTAATAAGTTTTTATTTGATAATCATATAAGATACATAGTTTCATATACTTTTTTCTAAACCTTCTTTACTAGTTTATGTGGGAGATTAGAAAATTGATAATGATTAATGAACCTAGGTTTTATTTATGAATTTCGTTGTTTGAGTTTTTAATATTTAATATTTGTTTATGTGACATTTGACTTGAATATTTTTTTTTTAATATTGTTATTTTAATGTGATACTCATTATTTACAATATGATTACATCTATACATAAATATATTATATCGCATACAATATATGCCTTAGTCGTTTTGCGTGTTGTCCTTCATCTACATTTTTAACTTCAAGCTATCCAATTTCCAAACAACAATAACAATAAATGAATTAGAGGTCTTAAATAATAATGATAGACATTGATTTTCCAATTATAAGATGAAATATGAATACATTGTTGTAAATTATGATTCATACATATGTGGATTCCACACAATTATTATCATTTACAACTTATTATTGTTAAATAATCATATGTGTTTACAATTTATTTCGTTCATTAATAAGAATTGCGTTACTAAATAAGTTGGTTTAATTATTTTTAATTTGATTTTATCATATTTACGGATACTAGTTTACTCATATTAAATATGTGGAAAAAGGCTAGTTTTCTTATAGCATAAATAAATATAAAGTGTTAATAAAAACAAGTGTTAGATACAAAGTCTTAATATAATAAATACAAAGTGTTACTAAAAAAAGGATGAATTATATGCTTATAGTATCAATAAATACAAAGTTTTAACAAATACAAGGTTGTTACTAGAAGAGTATTATTTTTAAATTTAAAGTTAATTATCACATATTTTAGGATACTATATTTGTTGCTTTCGTTACTAATTTACGTTAAAATAAGAAAATTCATAGAAAAGCGGTAAATTTTTTTTTTGTTTTGAAAAAGGGAAGAATTATGTGTTTGCAAAGGATCGAACTCGAAACAATGTTACATTAGTGCAGTTTTATATTCAGTGTTAGTAACCAAAATTGCGAGACCTACAATCTTTGTCGATTCTAAAGAACAAATTCAAATCATTTGTTGTAAATATAGCTTATACTACATATTGGAGGGTTTAATTTTTTTTTTTTTTTAAAATATGAGTTAAAATTAAATCACAAAATGTTACACATAATTATTTTCACTCGTTCCTAAATACTCTCATATGTTTACACCTATTATTAATCATAATGTTGTTACTAGAAAAATATTTCGAAGAAAGGTGCAAAAGTCATAAGATGAAGGGTTAAAATCAAATAGTGAAAGGCTAGAAACAAATCACTTTAGAATACATACAATCATTTATGCTTACTATAAAATCGCCTATATTTCTACATGTTCCCCTAATCAACAATCATGCATGGTATTGAAAATGTTTAAGTTTGTAAAATTATGTTTGACTCATACGAAGGTTAATTAGTTTCGCATAGCATGATGTAATCAACAATAATCGTTGTATATGTACTAACACGCAACATTACTTTGCCATTTCAATTGTTAACATCAAATTTGAAATATTATTGAGGCCTTTGAGAGTTCAATCTAAGTGTAGTAAGACTTAATTTATAGATTCGAAGATTAAATAAAATAATGAAGAGTTTAAATCGAATCACGATTGGTTACACACTATATAATTATTGTCACTTATTACTAAATATCCCATATGTTTACGACTTATTTCATTAGTAATAAATTATTACTAAAAAACGTGTCATTTATGCATAGAATGTATAGTTTTGGATATTATATATAAATTTTTTGCTACCAGTTGATTATGTGATTAAGTTTATTATACTAAAAAAACATTGGGATAAAGGATGGGATTCGAATCCGGTCCAAATTAAATGTGTAACAATTTATGAGCAGTGTTAGTAACCAACATTGCAAGATATTCACCATGTAAGCATTTTGCAAACAAAACATATTATTCTTCCATGCATCGTCGGTAATTAATCACGTACTTACTAAATTAACGATTTTTGTTACCAATTAATTTACAAAATTATTGCGTTCGTCATTTTGTGGGGAATTTCTTCAATTTCGACGTTCTTATATCTAAAATTATATGTCTTCCACTATTCACATTCTTATGTCCCTTGAATCTCCTTTATAATGTAAGCAATTAAATCTCCTTTAAAATAATATTGTAAGCAATTAAATCTCCTTTAAAATAATATTGTAAGCAATTAAATCTCTTGCATTTATTGACTAATTAATATTTTCATCTTTTAACCCTTTGAAAATAATATCTAAATTATTCAACTTGAATTTTAATGAAGAACAAAAATATGGGAGGGATTTAAATTAGTATTAAAACATAAAAATAACATTATAAAGATTAATTAATTAATGCCATATGCAAGCCAAAAATTGTGTCAGGTGGGTGCGATGCCTCTAATCTATTACGAAGTAATATATATGAGGATTAATACTATTTTTTAATCCCAACTTTGGATTATTCCTCAATAATCCCAACTTAAGGTGGGTTATCATTCTTCATACCCAAATTGGTTAACAAAAGTCAACAACCTTCTATTGTAGGTTGTTGGACACGTGTCGCCACGTGAGTGGTCCATTTTTTTTTTAATTTTTTTTTACTGAACCAATTTTTTTTTTAATTTTTTTTAAAAAGAAAAAAACAGAAAAAAAAAATTTAAAAAAGAAAAAAAGAAAAAGGAGTTTGTTTTATTTTTTCTTAATTTATTTATTTTAATTTTTTGACGTAATTAACATATGACATGTGTCGCCACGTGAGTGGTCCATATTATTTTTACCGAATCAATTTTTTTTTAAAAAAGAAAAAAATAGAAAAATTCTCTTTTATTTTTTTTCCTTTCTCTTGATTTTTTTGATTTTATTTTAATTTACTTTTTAAAAAAGAAATAATCAGAATTTTTTTTTTAAAAAAGAAAAAAACAGAAATTCCTTTTATTTTTTTTTCCTTTCTCTTGATTTTTTTGATTTTAATTTACTTTTTTAAAAAGAAATAAACAGAATTTTTTTTTAAAAAAGAAATAAACAGGAAAAAGATTTTTTTTTGTTTTTTTCTTAATTTATTTGATTTTATTTATTAATTTTAATTTTTTTGAAGCAATTAACATGTGACACGTGTCAAATAATTTTTAAATTTTTTTTACCCATTCATCAGGTTACCGGTTTTTGAGATTGAAGAATGATAACCGACCTTAAAGTTGGGATTATTGAGGAATAATCCAAAGTTGGAATTAATAAAAAATAAATTGGTGAAAGTTGGGATTATAAAACAGTATTAATTCTATATATGAATCTTAGATTAATTTACCACTCATATCTAAATTGATGAATAAAATATATAAAAATGTATATTAGACTATTAGAGTGCCATGTTTGGATGGAGGAATGCACCTCCTATGTAATGCTCTTGCTGGATAGAACTCCATTTTAATGAACTGGGTTCTGTCAATACATAAAAAAGTGTGTTTACCAACCAATTTTTTTTTGAAGACACCAACCAAATTAATATTGAGCAATGTTTGAGTTAGAGAATGAGAGTGGTCCATTAAAGGAGGGATGGAGTACATTTTAAAAACAATTTTGAGGTTACCTACATACAAAGAGATATGTAAATTCAGAAGGAAAAAAAAAAAATCAAGTTCACCATGGAAGACAAATTTAAGGAGAGAAAAATATTTTGTTGTTTCATGGAAGACAAATAAACAGTAGAGTTTTTTGTTTTTTCTTATTTAACAAAAAAATAAATTCAGAAATTAAATTTGAGCATTGAAAATGACAAATATTTTGAATTTTAAATATTATAGTATCAGAAATGTCATTTTGAATTCAAATTAAATTCAAAATAAGTGGAATTTGGGGCCCAATTTGACAACTAATAAAAAGAAGTCCATATCAAATACTCCCTCTGTCCCTAATTTTTTGCCCCATTTAACTGTGCACGGTCTCCAAAATGCATATTAAAATGTCTATATCTTTATTTCCATACACGTAAAAATTATAAAAACGTGATATTAATAAAAAATACAATGAGACGAATCTAACAAGACCACTCATGACTACATTATCTTTTATAGATTAACGTTAATTTATGGTCAAAGTTTTCAAAGTTTGACCCCAAAAATGACAATGGGGCAAAAATAAAGGGATAAGGAAGTAATATGTAGCCTTTCTCATAACTAACTCACCTATGGGCTGTTTGCCTGTTTGGTACTCGTATGTGGGATTTTGGGTTGGGAATGGGATTAATAATCCCTAGTCTTCATAAAACGTCCTGATCCATTTTCAATACGCGTTTAAAAACGCAATACATTTTCGAAACGTTTTTGATACGATACGCCGGCGAAAATAGGCGTTTTCCGTGCAACAGAGTGCACAAGCCTGCACCCCTCCCTCCCTCTTTTTATCGTACTCTGAATTCTGAACTTTATTGAAACAACTTTCTCTCCTCCATTGAAACAGCTTCTGAGGTAAAGGTTCTTTTTTATTTTTTATTATATTTTTATTAATCATCGAGCATCAGTTTCTCAATCTACTGTTAATTGTTGATGCTAATTGTTTCTATAATCAATTTAGGGTTCTTCTAAGGTGGATTATTGAACTATTAATGTATAAATGTTGAACTTATGAAAAGATTGTTACAAACGATTTCGTGGCTATAATTTTACTGCTCATGTTCTTAAGGGAGAAGAATTTAACGTAATTTTTTGAGCTTAGTTTGATAATTGAGTCAAATTAGGTTGTTAATGTGTTGCAGGCTCTTGTTTATAACCCTATAATATTAGAGAATTATGGAAATGGAATTTTTCTCCCAGGCCGAAGGTGGCCACCCCTCATGCTCTTGCTCAGGGAGGACCTTTTAACAAATCTTTACTCGTTTTTATTGCAATTAATAACAATTGAGGTGTTGAGGAAGTAGAGTAGAGCTTTAGAATTGCTACCTATTAAGGTTAGACCATTTCAATTTTTTTAATCAACCCTAAATTTAGAACTGCTAGAGGAGTGAAGAGGGTTGAAAATGCTAAAGACCCAATTCATGGAAAATCCTTGGATAGTGGGGAGTTAACTTCGTACCCCCCGTTATGTTAATTGCTATATAAAAATAAAAAATGGGAGAATATTTTTGATTTGATGAAGAAACGATTTTGTGCTCTTGTTTGAAACCTGTACCTGTGGAATTGCGAAATTTGGAGGCTGTTAGGCGGAATTTTAAAGATTGGTTAGTTAGTAGCATCTTTTAATGAATTTATTGAGCTGAAACCCAATGCTTGATCCTAAGGACCTTTAACAATAAAAGGTGGGAATCGTAGGATTCTTATTTCTGAACTGATTGGATTATTATCTTATCTAAAAGGCGTGAATTAAAATTTCTCCTTTTATTCTTGGTTGTCCTGCCTCCTGCGTGATATAATCAGTTAATCACTCCTATCGTTTTGTGTGATTGGATTGAGCCGAAACCCAATGCTTGATGAGAATAATGATTTGTACAAGATTAAATTCAACTGCTAAGTCAATGTGGTATTTAGGGTGGATGGTAGTGTGCAATATTGCTGTAAGAGTATAATATTTGTGATCCACAAATAAATGGGTGTGGAAAGAACAGTTGAATTTGGAAGTAGATTTAAAGCAATAATGTTCTTCATAGTGAATTGAAATTTGTGTAATGTTCACTGGGGCTGCTTACATTGGTCTGTTTACTTGGATGGATGAATTGAGTCAAAGTTCGTTTTAGGGAATAATTTTAAGTAGGACTTGAAGTGACTACACTCATTCCTTGATTGCATTTGACAATGGAGTAAATATAGATCTAGATGTCACTATGTCAGTTTAATGAACATCTGCAGGGACTAGTACTTGGGTGGTGTGAGAAAAAGGAATACACTATTAATTGGGCTGATTGTGCTGTGTACTGTAAGGAGCGCAATCCCTCTTGGTGCTGGCTATTTACATCAAACAAAAAAAAATAAAATAAACCACAGCAAAATGTTCATGTCCAACCTGATTACCGAGTCTCGGACACATGGAAAATTTTCACAAAAGTAGCCGAGTCAGACGCATGGACATGTGTATGTGTCCAACCCTAGCACGAGCCCGATTAACATAGCCCATCTCTCTACACACAACAAATTCTGTACAATTTGATCCTAAGGACCTCTTACAATTAAAGGTAGGATTCTTACATTAACAACATTGACTGCTTATTGTGTTGAATTGGAAGGTGTATTACTTGATTTGGTAAAACTTGCTGAACTCATTGGATTATTATCTTATCTAAAGGGTGTAGATTGAAATTACTCCTGTTAACCTTTGTTGTCCTGTGTGATATAATCAGTTAATCACCCCTACCATTTTGTGTGATATCAGTTTATTACTCTTACCATTTGTCCTGCATGATATTCTTCTTCTTTTTCCATCCAGGTATCTAGTTTGAAACAAAAAGGCAGACAGTTGAAGAAAATCTAACACAGTGAGATAGTATTAGCTCACCTGGACAAACAAAGGATGGCAGCTGTTATGAAAAGATATGTTCTAAAGTTATTTATATCCTTGAAGTACATCACAGCAAATGTAGTAGATAGGAACAATGGGAAGATTGTTGCCACCGCTTCTACAGTTGAGCATGCTCTCAAAAGTTCACTTGAGTGTGGTCGGTCTTGCAATGCAAAGGCAGCAACAGTTGTGGGAGAAGTTTTGGCAAGGCGTTTAAAGGTTGAAGGTCTCGACCATGGACAAGGAAGAGGGATCCATGTAAATATGAATAAGGAGGTGGAGAAAAAAGGCTTTAAAAATCGTACCAAGGTGTGGGCTGTTGTGAACGCACTGAAGGACAATGGTGTTAAGGTCGTACTCGAAGACAGAGATGATGTCTAAGCAAATTGTTAAAGCTACCTATCTGTTTTAGCTGGGTTAGTTTGGAGAATGATATGTCTCCATAGGCTATCCTGTGAGTCCCTCCTTCCCTTTAATTTGACTTTCATTTTATAAATATAGTTGTTCAATATCAGGTGCAGTAATTTTAGCAACTGGAGGGAAAAAAGAATTTAAAATAGGGATCGTAAAGTCATGGAAATTGTTAGCCACCTTGTAGCCAATATACTCTCCTTTGCTTTCTGGTCCCAGCTAGCCAGCCCATAGACGAAAACTAAATCAATCAATCAATCAATCAAAGCCTTAATCTCATAAGTGGGGACGAAAACCAAATAACAGAATGATTTTAGCTTAGGGGTATAACGTTACCCTGTGAAGTCTAAGCAAGGAAATTTATGTCTTCCTGTCCATAGTTCATCTATGCTGAGATAATATCATTTGCGTGGTGTTATTATATGTTGCCTAATACTACCTCCGTTTCATATTTTTTGCAACGTTTGCTAAAAATGGATGCTACACATTATTTGCAACTAATGTTTTCTTTCCTTTTAAGGTTGTCATTTCTCTCTATTTCTCTCCTCATCACATGGATTCCTATTTTTCTCTCTCTATTTTACACTCACAAACAAATTTTGCCTAGGAGTCCGTGCACCCTTCAAAGTTGCAAAAAATGTGAAACAGAGGTAGTAATTTATTTCGTCTGGCTATCAACTTATTTCAAGGTCTTGTTTGTAATTTAGGGGGCGTTTGGTATGGATTTTTTAAGGCATGAAAACGGATTCAAATAACCCACTCCGTTACTGCTTGTTGTTAAAGACCAGAGAGTAACCGTTACCTGGGTGTAACAGTTCCCCCCAATTTGATTCCGCTCTTTGACCCAAGGAAACAAATTCTGTTTCCTCCATTCAACAATGTTAACATCTCTCATTGACTCTATCTTCCAAAGCTCTTAATCACCCAATTTCTCTCTTTCGAATTCGATTTCTCATAATTGGGTCAAATAAAATCACTCAACAACAACTCATCATTCTCACATCTCACCCACCAAAAATAAAAAAAAAAAAAAGAAAAGAAAAAATGAATGAGCTTTTATGTTGATCGATGATGAAGATTGATCTGCCTTTGCGATGATCTGATTTGATGTTGATAATTTTGATTTTTGATGGTTTGCTGATTTCATTCTGGTGTAGTTGTGTTTTTATGATCAATAAAAGAAAAAAGTGATCTAGTCATCTGATTTTTTGATGATCTGATGATTTTGATTATTGAATTAGAGTAATTAATTGGAGTAAGAAAAAAGAGAAAAGAATTTTGAGTAAGTTGAAGCAACAAAGCAGCTTGTGAATTGTGATTAATGTCGCCCACAAATATCTTAATTTTGTTTTCCATTTTTTATGCCAAACAAGAGGAAATGGATTGGTTGTAATCGTTTGTGTTTCCTTAGTAATACCAAATAACTAGTAAGGGTAACACTATATATTACCCTTTCCCCTCCTAATTTGTTTCCATTCCGTTACCTTTACTAAGTTGATACCAAACACCCCCTTAGAATGTAATGTATTAATTTGTAATATGTCATTATTATCAAACTGAAAGTAGATTGCTTATATATGTACACATTGAGACACTATGCATGTTTTTATTTCATGCGAAGTTGTACATGTATACGATTGACTTACTTAACTGTGCCTGCAGTAAGAAGGGGCTGCCCAAACTATCTTAAATATGAAAAAAAAATAAAAAAAATTGAGAGCCTTTTGCCCTTAGATTTTGCAGTGTTAATGCATACACTTTTTTAACATTAGATCTATTATATGTGCAGAGACATGGAATTAGTGTGGCTTTGGCAACTTCATTTAGGATTTTGCCGAATATGCTGATGAAGAAAAGCTGCATTTGTTGGACACCTCCTAAATTGCCATAAAAATTCCAAACTGCCATAATAATTCCAAACTTCTTGGTGCAAGACAGACGATATTGCCTGACTAGTGATAGCCATAATTTCTTCTCACTGTGCGAGTATGATTAGGTTAGATATTACGCAGTTGCTGTAGATAGGAAATTTCTGAAGCATGTTGAACATCATTTTAACGGTTGCTTTATTATGAGTTAGTATTTGAAAATGGATGAATGATTTTGATGCGTAATGAGGTGTATTGTGTATATATACAAAAGAGCGCAGATCATCTGCTTGAAATGGCTACAATGCTAAATTCATTTTCATTCCTGGTTGTCATTATGAATAAAATGAATGACAACATTGATGAAAATTTCAGCCCGCTGTTTTGGCTGCTTCAGATGTTGGCTGCTTCTCCGCTTCCATCAAGTTGGCTGCTCCTCAGCATCCTTTAAATTGGCTGCTTCAGATGCTACTACCCACCAGTACAAAGGACCCCTTTTGTTACATTTTACGCTTTCTCTTTATAGTGCTAACAATCAGTTTTTTTTTTTGGGGGAAAGAAAACAAACTAGCTCATTATTCAACAAAAGGTTCATAGTTACATATGGGGAGATTTCCATCGGACATGTTTTCCCAAACTTGCTCGACACCAAAGGAACTAGTTTAGCGAGATGATGGGCTATTTAGGCTTTTAGCATATATTTTTCGAGCTTGAAGCACATTTTTATCAATTCACTACGAAGTATTTGTTAATTAGCTAATATATTAGACGCTTAATTTTAGTTTTTTTTTTTCAATTGTCCCAATTAAGGAAAAGAAAAATGAATACAATGGTATAAAAATATGAACCAAGTAATAGGGTAACTGCAGCATGTACAAATCAGTGTTGTGAGTCTAGTGACTGAGACGCTCAGACTGAGTTAGGAGAACGAAAATTAATTGGTTTTGGCTTTTTGGGCACCAAAAACCATTTCAAGGTGAATATATGTTTTGTTTGTATTCTCTATTCCCCTGTTTGTCTGCTAGATTGCTACCAATTGTTGTGGCTCCTATTTGGGATTTTTTTTTAATTTTTTATTTATTACTACTATTACTATTTTTTTTAATAGTTTGATTTTTAATCTTGGTCTAATTTTGAACTCACAAACTATTATACGAATTATTTATTTTAAAGTACATAAAGAGTATAAAGAAAATGTAAGTATTCTGTCAAAAAAAATTAAATAAAATAAAAATATATAAGTGTGGGTTCCACCTTAGAAGAAAATGTAAGAGGTAAAAAGTACTCGCACTAAAAACAATTAATTTGGGTTAATTTGAAAAGAGAAAAACAATTAGTTGGAAATGGAAGGAGTAGTTTATAACAAGCTTGTTAGCTTATCCTATAATATAAAGCATTTACAAGTTTATATCTATCTTCCTGTCGTTCATGAAGAAACTAACATGACACCCAAGTGATGCACGGCTTTTAAATCAAAATATTAGTTTTCTCAAAATTATTAATAGTAATGGGATAAGAATATTTAATGAAAATTGCGCTTTGATTGATTGACAAATCTAAATTTAACTTTCAATATTAAACATAATAAGAATGTTATTGTATGATTAATTTAACTATCACCTTCCTAATTCGATGCATAAATATATGAAAATTTCATTATTATTTACAAAACATCCCAAAATTTCATTATTTACAAAACTCGTCAAAGTGTCTTGACTATCCTTCCCAAAAAATGGCCACAAAACCCATCAAACCCGGCCCAAACCCACTACAGCCCACAACTCACATAATTGCGCAGGCATTCGGGTTCTCATCACTGAAGAACCGGGGAGCCTCGAAGATCTCAAGAACCCGACCCGACCCGTCAACGATCCCGACATAACCCGACCCGTCAACAATGTACTTAAGCTCCTTCTTATCACCACCACCTCCGCCACCGCCTCCGCCCCCGCCGCCGCCACCGCCTTCTTTCTTCTCCTTATCCTTCTTATCAACGACGATCTCCACCGTCTTCTTAAGCTTCTTTTGCAGCTCCTCAGCCATCTTCTTCCCCTCTATCCTTCCTGTCACCTTCACCAAGTCCTTTTCCTTCTCAATGCTCACTTCATGCACACCTGTTTTATTCATCAACCAATACAAATAAATGAGAATTGTTAAATATAATCTACTGTAAAAAGTAAAAATAATTGTAAAAAGTTCATGTTCTTGTAGAGTTTGATAATTTTACCACTGTACGATCTAATTGTCTTGTACAATTTGTCACCACAGCCGTCGCAATGGTATGCAACCTTCAACGTCACCGTTATCACTGGCATCTGTCATTCATTAATTCACCAGAAAATATTAATCTAAATTATAAACGAAATTTATTAATTTTTTGAATGAAAATGAAAATTATTTTTGATAATTTCCATTTTAAATGCGGTACAGTACTATTTTCTGAAGCGAATTAATGCAGGTGTGTTTTTTGAAGCACAGAGCAAATTAATAATAAATGTTGTTACTTCCATTAAAGATAATTAAGGAGTGAATGTATTATCAGCATTATCATATTTTACCCAATTCCGTAGCGTTAATGCTGGAATGCACGATAAAATCACAAGTCGATGTTAAATAAATTAAATGTCAAGTATTACTACTTTGGACAGTGGTATATGAATCTGACAAATTCCCAAATAAGTCAAGACTACGTTAAACCCCTAAAGCAAACACTTAACAAATACAGTAAAAATCAACTTTAAAGATTAAGAAAAACAGAGTATGCAACTAATGAGTAATAATATTAAGTCGGAACCCACAAAACAAACGAGTCGATTGGTGTAATTAATGTTCGTTATTCACACTTCCTCTTTTAGCCTCTCAAAGACTCAAACCCAGTCCCTAATTTAATCATTTCTAACCAAATATACCAAGGTAAAATAATCATTCATTCATTTATTCATAATTTCATACCTCTTTGGGTTTTTCATCTTTGTTTTCGCTCTTTTTGTCATTGTTCTTCGAAGGTTGAGGAGAGATGAGTTCAGTCTTCTTCAGAAATTTCTGGCGGAGTTTATCAGTGAGTACAACTGGATCAACTTTGTTTTGGGCCATCACTTTCACCTTGTTCTCCCCTTCAAACTCGACATTTAGAACACCTGCATTTAGAAAACCAATTATTTTCAGATTTTGAACTAATATATTCAATAAATTATAGCATAACGCTTATTTTCTACCTATTTTGACAAATTTCACAACTATTCAGAAATTGTCCAGAAAAAATAAACCAAAAACAGAGGATGAATTACTTTTCCATGTTAGAAATATTTACTCCAGTAAATTTTCACTTAAATTGATTCTCTACTAATTTTATGAGATTTCACAAATAATAGAGATTAAAACAAACGCAATAACCAGGGAAGAAATTTGCAGAATGAAATAAATTTAAACATTTAACTATTTTCTACCTATTTTGTCTAAGTTCACATTTAATGAAAATTCTCTTAAAAATAAACAAAAAGTGATTAAAATCAAATGATTAAGAACGAACTCCTAGAATTTTTATTTATTTACCTTTGTTTTTTTTTTTTTTGTTTGTCATTATCCCAATTTCAAAGATTAAATGAAAACAATTTTCTACCAATTTTATCCTTATTAATAAGCATCGATTATCTCAAAATTCTCAATAACATACCCACAATGTACAAAATTCCAGAGAAAAACAAATTTCCTTAAAAAAAAAAATTGAAAAAAAAGTAGGAAATTTACCAGGAAAATTGAGAAGGAATTTCCGAATCCGTTTCGTGCAACCTTCGCAGTGCAAATCTGTTTGGATTACGATGTTCAGATAAACACCGCAACCGCCACCTCCGCCGCCATTGTCATCCTTCTTCTCTCCTTCTGCACCACCACCACCACCACCACCACCACCACCTCCACCTCCACCTCCTCTGTTTTTTTTCTGTAAATTTCGAAATGAGAAAAAATTGTAAGTCATCAGAAACAACGAAGAGAGAGAAATAGAAAGAGGAGAGAGAAAGAGAAAGAGAAAGAGGAGAGATAAACCTTCGCCATTGATGAGTTGAAGCAGAGCTTGAAAAATTGCAGAGAGAAAATGAGGGGGAGAATGAAAGTGGAAGAGAGAGACGGAAGAGGGTATTTATAAGAGGGGGTGTTTGTTGTAATAATGAGGGTGATATTTTTGTGATTTATTTCTGAATTTGTACTAACAAAATAAAAGAAAAAAAAAGGGAAAAAATTGATTTGCAGTGTACTGTACCGTGGTATGTGGGTTTGTGGTGGTGTAGTAGAGAGCAAAGAGGAGTGTGTTTTGCACACTGCACTGTCATAAATGGGGAGGGAGAGCAGAGGAGAGAGAATTGTACGATATGTGTGTTGTCTGTATTTTTTGGCTAGACTTGACTTGTGCCCCAACTTTTAGGAGGGAATAATAAGGGTACCATGCTATGGCTACATTCGGAATCGAGTCTGGTGGGTGAGTCCGTGATTGGGCTCGAGCTTAGTCCAGACCCTCCTTAAATGGTACCAAGCCTTTTATGTCATAACTTTTGACCAACCTCATATTAATTTCTTAGATTTATTTCTTCTTTAACTTTTATATGTAGTATGGAAACTAATACGAATTGTTTATTAATAATAACATGAGTAACACACTAGTTTGGGATGATTATTGATTCATTGCTACATAATTGATTATGCACATACTATGGGAAGTATGGAGTAAAAATGAGCTACTGTATTATATAGAGTAACATTGTACTTTAATTATTTGTAAAAATTCATGAGTTTTTTTTTTTTTTTTTTCCAATTGAGCTGGTAATATGTGACTTAAACTTTGACACATAATTGTATAAAGGAACTAATCGATCTGAACTTTAGCTTGTATAATTTTTGATATTATTGGTGAGCTTAAAATAAAAAATAATTAAACAAGTTTTGTTTACTACAAATTGTCCATTCCTGTATTTAGTTGGATTTTGCTAATGTAATGATGAAACTAAGATTGAAGATAAGCACTAGATCTTTGGAGGTTAATTGTACATATGAACCATGCGATATACCTACGAATTCTCGTATAGATTTTCAAATTTTTTGTGTCATTATTTAAATTATTTAATCTACTTTCTAAAACATAATATTGGGTGCAGGGGAACTAGTCTAGCTTTTGGTAGAATCAAGTATACAAGTAGCTTAGTCAAGTATATAGGAAAATGATCGATAATAAGAAATGGTAATGAAACCAATACTCTATATGATTCTATAAAAACCCAATTTATTTCTACTATTATAGAGGATTTGGCTTGCTCGATCTATGACTAATATAAAGTTGTGTTGCTGAAACATAAACATGAGATGAACTATTAGATTTTAAGTGAAATGAACCAATACAAATATCTAATACGCACCATTTGTTATATTATGTATATTCTTTGTTTTTGAAAATTTGTAATACTTAAAAAGTGACACATGTAATATAAGAAATGAAGAGTGAAAAAAATCACTTATTTTGAATTACTCATTTATCCTTATATAGTTATATTCCCACTCCCACCCGCTTTATGGATGGTATTTTATTTTTGGTATTTTTGGAATTACTCATATGCAAGTGTTCCAATTTAAGAAAATAGAGGAGGTGTGTTTCAATAAAAATATACTTTACATGATTTTATTAAATCAAACTCAAATTTGTTTCTTTTAATTTAACAACGACATTGAGGATTATATATAATTACTCTATGTAAAGATTATTGAATAACATAGAATCCAACTTGTTCAGATTATGACGTATATAAAATTGTGATGTTTAAACATAAACATGAGATGAACTTTTTACAACCTAATGCGCGCTATACACCCAATAATATACGGGATTTGTTAAACATCGCCCACAAATTACTACATAAAGCCCACAAAATATACTTGGTTTGACAATTTTGCCCATTTGTGAAATGTTACCAAAAACGAAAAATTATGACATCGAAAAATCAAATTAAAAAGGACACTTGGTTTGACAGTTTTGGCCATTTGTGAAATCTACCAAAAACGGAAAATTATGACATCGAAAAATCGAATTGAAAAAGACACTTCGTTTGACACTTTTGGCCATTTGTGAGATCTTACCAAAAACAGAAAATTCTGACATCGAAAAATGTGGAGCCGTACTGGGTCCCCACGGAAGACCGGAGAGCCGAGGGATGCCGAAGAGCCGTCGTTGCAGCAAAACGAGGTAAATCAACATGGACCACCACCGTCGGGGTTGGGGCGCCTGGCCTGGAAGCCGGTGCCATGGCGATGGCGCTTGGCTAGGACGCCGGCACCGTGGCAGTGGCGCCTGGCCAGGACGCCGGAACCGTGGTGGTGGCTTCCAGGCTAGGCGCCACTCCCACCGTGCCGGCGTCCTGGCCAGGCGCCACTGCCATGGTGGTGGTGGTCCAGCGAGGCGCCACTGCCTTAATATTTTTTTTTTTAATTTTTTTGTTTTTTTTGTTTTTGTTTATAAATTTGATAAATTGAAATTGTTAAAAAAAAAAGAAAATATTTTATTTGAAATTATGTTTTAAATATTTGTTAATAAATTTATATTATAATTTTGTATGTGGAAATTAGATTTTTAATTTGTTTGTTTTTTTTATTTAATAAATTTGATATCCCTAAATTTAAATTGTAAAAAAAAAAATGTATAACTTGAAATTATGTTTTACATATTTGCTAATAAATTTATTTTATAATTTTGTATGTGGAAATTAGATTTGTGTTAATAATTTACAAAAAAATTAATTATGTTTTTGTGTATGAATACTTTTAAACATAATTATGTTTTAATTTTGTATGTGTATGAATACTTTTATAAACGATTATGTTTTAATTTTGTATGTGTATGAATACTTTTATAAATGGTTATGTTTTAATTTTGTATGTGTATGAATACTTTTATAAATGATTATGTTTTAATTTTGTATGTGTATGAACACTGTTATACATAATTATGTTTTGAATTTTGTGTTAATTTACGCTTTACATAATTATATGTATTTAAATATAATATGTAATTGATGCAGGATTATGGTGGAGACGGAAATGATTACAGTGGGATATTTGTACATGATGGTCCCTTCGAAGATGCTCAACAAGCGATTGATTGGGCTAAACAGGTTGCAATTACTTCTGGTTTTTGCTTGGTAGTAACAAGTCATAAATCTCAACGGGATGGTAGAATTATCGCATTTTGAGATGCGACCGTTATCGCAAAAGAGAAGAAAGAGATTTCAGTACAGCCACTCAGTTTGATACAAAGCGGAAAGGTTGTGGGTGTGAGTTCAGAGTAAAGGTTCGGCAACTAGAGAGTCGTGAAGGTTGGGAAGTGAAGGGTTACTCCAAATGGGGGTATCACAACCATGAGATTATAGTATATGAAGTGGGTCATCGACAGTTGAGCGGCTTAAGTCCTGCTGCAAAACTGGTTGTCAAAGAAATGAGTGATGCTCAAGTGAAGCCTACTAAAATATTAGCATCTGTGCTAGAGAAATTTCCTGAAGACCAGCCAAATTGAAGACACATCTACAACGTTAGACAGCAACTGAGGTTTGAACGGTCAGAGGGAAGGAACCCTATACAACAGCTTCTACACCAGGCACAATCACGTGGTTACCTGTTCTGGTATGATTCTGATGAAGATACAGCGGAGGTGACTCTTTTATTCCTTGTGCATCCTAATTGTGCTGATATGATCAAGTCTTGGCCATCTGTCATTTTGATCGATTCAACGTACAAGACAAATAAGTACAGGTTCCCACTGGTTGAGATGATTGGGATGACTCCAACGAACCAGAACTTTCTGATTGGTCATGCAATCATCAAGGATGAGACGGCTGCGAGTTATTACTAGGTCTTGGAGAAGCTGAGAAACTACATCAACCCTAATGTTCAGCCATCAGCCATCGTCAGTGATTGTGAGGGAGGTCTCTTTGCCCCCATAGCAAAGCTGTTTCCACAATCGAAGCACTTGTTGTGCACATGGCACATCAATAACTGTGTGAAAGTGAAAGCCTACAACCTTTTCAACAAGAATTTGGAAATGGCAGAGAGATTGGTGAATGGTAAGTGGCGGAAGATCCTACAAGCTACCACAGAGGCAGTGTACGATCGAGCATTGGCTAACTTCAGGGATTCGTACCAATGGTGTTCGGCAGTGGTGAACTATGTGATGCAGCAGTGGGTACCTCACATGGAAAAGTTTGTCAAATATTGGACAAACCAAGTACTTCATTTTGGAAACACTACAACTTGCAGAGTTGAGAGTGCTCATAGAGCTACTAAGGACTGGACTGATTCTTCCACCGCTGCTTTGGATACACTGTTCGAGAGAATAAATAAGGCAATTGAAACTCAGAAGAACGACATCAGGAACTCTCTGGAGGACTCTAGGAGGCGACATGGTACGATGTATAGCCATTTCATATTTAAGATTCTACATGGGCGTGTGTCACACTACTGCTTGGGGTTGATTCTGGCCGAGCACAACAGGATGAGGGAGTTGGCGGATGAAGTTGATGTTCGGTGTGGATGTGCTATATCAGTAACTCATGGATTACCTTGCGTATGCACCATTCACCGCGTAATTACCTAAGATAGGATGTCGTTACACGTTGATCAGGTTCATCCATTCTGGCGGACGCTCGTTATTGGTGAGCATGCAGATACGCAGATGGTCGACCGCGAATAGGAGGAGTTGGAGCAGTTTTGTTCGATGTACGACCGAGTATCCTCCAGTCATCCTTCCATTATTCGTGATGCTACTCACGTACTGCATGACATGTTCAACACGTCCTGCTTAGATCACGAGGAACCTGAAGGGGTCGAGCGACGTAGAGGTCATCAACGGCGGAACATGAGTGCGTTTGAGTACATTCGTGGTCGTGGTCGTGGTCGTACATCGTCATCCAGTCGTAGCCGGTCTTCTTCGTCTGTGAATATGCCCGGCATTGGTACAATAGCTTACTTTAATTTACGTTTTATAATGGTTTTGATTTTACTGCTGACTTGTTCACTGTGTTTAATGATATGTTCAATAGGAAGATTTGATATTGACCAGTTTCCATACAAGGATAGGATACCTAACATCATCATGTCATACTTGTACGGCTGGAATGATGTAGTTGGAGATGGTAACTGCGGATTCCGGGTCGTGGCAGATGTGTTTCAGATGGGTGAAGACAACTACGGTTTAGTGCGTCAGTTGATGTACAGTGAAATTGCCTCTAACTGAGATGTTTATCGTCATGTGTACCAGGACGGCTTGGATAGTGCTCTGCGGCGTATCCGGTGGGGAGGAGGACCTTGCGGTCTAAATCATTATTTCGACGCGCCACTAGATCTCTTTGCCGTTGCAAACATTTACAAGTGTGCAGTAATGCATTTCGGGCTGGGATTGCATAGTCGAGCTTATTATCCTTGTACAACGGTTCTCCCTTGGTCATCGCGTGAGACTGTCACTACACCGGTCAGGGAGTTAGCTATTGCATTTCTTGGGTCGTCATACAAAAATTTCATCCGGCTGGACCTGTCATCCTATTTTCCTGTCCCACCGATCATACCTCGGTGGTACGACATTCGCACAGCAAGCGTAGAGGGTTGGGATGCGCTGTATCATGACCAGATCCATCAATGGAACACCCTAGCAGCTTTTTAGTTTTTCTTTTGTACACTATTTCTGTGTAACCTTATTTTTCATGATGTTAAAACCTAAAACGATAATTTCAAATGTTAGAACCTAAAACGATAATTTCAAATGTTAGAACCTAAAACGATAATTTCATTTGTTAGAAACTAAAACGATAATTTCAAATGTTAGAAACTAAAACGATAATATCTTGATGTTAGAACCTAAAACGATAATTTCAAATGTTAGAACCTAAAAGGATAGTTTCAAATGTTAGAACCTAAACGATAATTTCAAATGTTAAAACCTAAAACGATAATTTCAAATGTTAGAACCTAAAACGATAATTTCATTTGTTAGAAACTAAAATGATAATTTTAAATGGTCATGACTAAAACGATAATTTCAAATGTTAAAAACTAAAACGATAATTGCAAATGTTAGAAACTAAAACGATAATTGTAAATGTTAAAAACTAAAACGATTGTACTAAATTCTGCAAACTACAAAGATAATGTCCTATTTCACAAACTAATTTGATAATGAAAAAAATGTTCAACAAACAAAATGCCAATAACATCAGTAATCCCTCTTTTGCCGCCGACTCCCAATGCGCAAGGGTCTGTTCCAACTCATCAACAGCAGCTCTCGCTGCTGCACTCATGCTGTCCTTCTCCAGGGAGAGTTTTTGTACGCCTTGCATTACCTTTCCCATCCACTACACACACAAAAAAAATATAACATGAAATTGAATAACGATATATAAAACTTTAAAAAAACGCAACAATAAATTTTTGTGCAGACATACCGCATCTACGGCAGTTGGCGGTGGATCATGACCATCGGCGTCGTCGCTATGGTCGAGGTCTCTAATCAACCTCGGGTGCGAATACCGGTTGTACCATCCATGTAGTGCTGGTCACACATGGGAGGCACCCCAGTAGGTGGCCTCTGCAGCTCCGCAGTCCATAAGTGGGAAACCATCGGAAACTGCTCCCACGTGGCAATCATGCTATCCGGCCATTGGACGACGTACTCCTTCCACGACGCAGATCAGACCGCCTTACTCGGCCATGCCGGTGGAGGAGGGACAACTTGGACGAACCCAAGCTGGCGAAGACAGTGCTGGGGCATGTACGCCTCCACGATCTCACGATACTGTATGAGTCCCGTGTAAAGGGTCCTGGGTACCCTATTACTAGGGTTCTGGCCGAAAGGCATCCAGTTCACCTGCACAAAATGTTTCAAAGTAGTAAGATTCTATAATAAATGCATTACAGTACAAATTTTAAAATAATTTATACACTTTACCTCTAAGGGGGAAATCCTGTCAAGCAATAACCGTATCGATCGGAGGCGGTCAACAGACTTCTTCTCCAACCGCGGACTCCACGCACAGGCACGGGGCATCCCATCACCAATAGGAACCGGGTCACGGTGTGGTCGAAATGCAGGAATATACTCGTATATCTAGGTCTGCAATAAAGTCAGACATCCATTGATGCCTGCCGCGTCAGCCCGACTCGAAAATCCTAGTTGGTGATACAGATACGCCAACGTAGCCGACCCCCAAGAAAACTGACCAACACTGTCGGGCTCACACGCATCAACTATGTCGCGTGGCCTGAGCTTGTTTCCGCTCTTATTCGGAAACAAGGTACACCCGAGGAGAAGAAAAACATAAGCAGCCAGCTGTGCATCGTGCATCCTACATGCACTGGGGTGCAAACAACGCAGCAAGACGGATGCGATCTTCATACCGCCGTGGTCCCAAACACCAAGCACCCCGGTGTACAGCGCAACCTTGTCCACCGCCAACAGCTCCGCCAGCAAATCTGCCTGATCCGCATTAGTCACAACTGAAAGGCGTTTACCCTCTGTGAGAATCCCAAGAATGGCCTCGATGTCATGCAACATGATCGTCATCTCACTGAATGGAAGGTGGAAAGAGTTCGTATCTGGCTGCCATCGCTCAACGAAAGCCGTGATCAGCGTCCAATCAATCTTATCGTGCATGGTGGCAGGAAGGTGATTCACCCCAGTGCCCTGCAGTCGGTCGAGCATCTCGCTCTCCACCGGCCAAGCCTCAGCCCATCTGCTCGAATCGCTACAAGTCTTTTCCCGGGTTTGGCATTTCAAAATACCCGTCACCAAACCCCTCTCCTGGTCCTCCTAGATACGGGTAGCTATGTGTCCTAGAAAGCTAGGAATCACACTCCCGTCTACAGGCCCCCCAGGCATCGCACCCTTAACCACCCAAGAATCATTAACGGCCCTCGACCGTTTTCAGCTTGCCCCAGACACGGTGGACGCAGATGATGTGCCAGATCTACTCACAAACCTACCATCCCTACCCTTACGCACATCTACCCTATGCGTCTCATACATGTCATCTAGCCTCTGACTGAATGGACCGTAATCATCATATGGTCCACTCCTATCGTCCACATCCTCATATGCGTCCTCCTCCTCATCCCGATGGTGAACCTGTTCTCTACGAGCCGAAGCCGAAATACCACGAGATCTAAGATGTCTGGGCCCCGAGCTCTCCATCGAGTAGTTTCCAGACCTAATAAGGTCTAGAATCTTCCCCGCACCATGACGAAAATGCGACACCTTCAAAAAATTAAAAAATGTATACACATTAAAAAAATTAAAAGAAAAATAATTACCAAAAACCAAATCAAATGAACTAAAAATATACTAGCAAACTAACTTGAAAAAGAAATTAACAAAACACTTAAAATAAATTACAGAATAAAATCTACACAAAAAAAAAAAAACCAACACATACAAACTTTATATAAACATAAAAGAAAAAAAATAAAATAACCTAGACGAAAATATATCAACTAAACAGAAAAACATACTAACAAATTGCAATAACAAATATAAAAAAAAAATTGTACAAAACAGACATACAAAGAAATGCAAAGGAAGTATAAACGTAAAAAAAATATAACAAAATTGAAAAAAACTTAAAAAAACATAAAACACAAACAAAATATTAATTTCAAAAAAAAAATTACTGAAAAAAACAAAAAACAAAAATATAAAAAAATTATGATTTTCAAAAAATAAACTGATAAGCCGTGTTTTGTGCATAATTGTTAGCTTATTTCTAGTTGTTTTTATTAGTTTAGCCTAGTATTTTAGTTCATTTTGGCTTAATTTGGTTTAGTTTCGATGATTCGATGCTTTTATGGGTAGTTTCGTTGTTTTTGATGTATTTCAGGATTAACGGAGCTAATTTGGAGATTTTATGAAGTCATGAGGCTAAACCGAGGCCACGGACCTTCACAAAGCTCGTTGGTCGAAGAACGAGTCATTTGGGCCCTTTTGGAGTGAGGCACACCCATGCCCAGCCGAGGCACGTCCGTGCCTGAATCTCAGAAGTTGAAGAAGTTGTGTTCGATATGAGGCACGCCCGTGTCTCATAGAGGCACATCCGTGCCTGCTGCTACCATCAGATTTCATGTGAGGCACGTTCGTGCCTGGAGTCCAGAAAACAAGAAAAACCTTACACGAAGTGTTGTAGGCACGTCCGTGCCTCTTAGGAAGACTGCGCGATATATTTTTGTTGCGTTTTCTTATCTTTTTCGGAGTATAAATACTCTAGACTTTGTATTATTTCATTATTGAGTATTTTATTAGCATCTAGTATTTTCATTATTAGACCTAGTTTTCTCTATTATTTTTACATTGCTTTTGTAATTCAAGATTCAAGTTCTACTTTGGCTATCTCCAATTAATTCAAGATTTGGTATTTCTTTTCATCACTTATTTCTTAATTATGTTTTCTTTGATTATTTTTGCTATTGCTTATTTTAATATGTGTGAGTAGTTTTTATATTCCAAGATCTAGGGTTGCCCAATTGTGATTGATGCATGAATTAATTCTGTAAATTCTCTAATAACTACTGCAATTGTTATGCTAAATTGATTGTGATTATGCCAATACTAGATTAGAGATAATTCGTATTGTTATTATTTCATAGTTTCAATCACAACGAGAGTTGGGTTTTAACGGATTTGAGTAAATTAATTTAGGGTTTGAAATTCATCACGAGAGTAGTTGAATTGATAATTGGGAAGTGAAGTAAAGTGTTTAATGTCTCTAATTTGCATGATACCATGAGAATAGGCTTGATTGTGGGTTAGGGAAGCCATTGATACTCGAGAGAGGTCCTTGGTATTGGTTAGGGTTTGCTTTTCCCCGTGTTAATTGGAATTGTATGTTAGGGGTAGATATATAATTGCATCGATCGTAATTGCGGTGATACTTGATCTTGGATATTTTAGCTTATTGATTCATTATATTCGTTTGATTTATTCTAGTTTTCCATACATTAGCATTTAGTTTATTCCACCATTGTTTGATTCTTGCTTGGTAATTACTTGAGTTTAGATAATTTAGGTGAACTTTAGTCTCTTGGGATTCGACCCTTACTTGTTCGACTACATAGTTAGGAGGAATAGTTAGGTTATTTTTGTTAGGTACGCGACACGCCTATCATAAACAAAATTAAAAAAAACTGATTTTAAAAAAAAATAACCATTAAAAAACAAATAACAAAAAAAAATTACTTAAACAAACAAAAAAAAAAATTCCGATTTTCAAAAAAAAAATTCTGATTTTCAAAAAAAAAAAAAAATGATTCAAAAAAAAAGAGAAAAAAAAGGGCGCATGGCTGGGAAGCCAAACCATGGGTGGCGGCGCCTGGCTAGGACGCCTTTCCGGTGGTGGCGGCGCCAGATTCAAACGCCATGGTCGTGGTTCCGGCGTCTGATTCTGGCGCCACCACCACCGCCGTGGCATCCTCCCCAGGCGCCCCACCTTGCCTAAGCTGGTTTTTTTTTTCTTCTTTTTTCTTTTCTAAACAGAAAAAAAAACCTACCTTTCCACCGTGAGACCTCCTTCCCTCCGCCGCTAACTCCTTGCCTTGCCGCCTCGACATTGCCGGACTTTGATTTTTTTTTTTTAAAAACGTGGAATGAAAGTGGCACAGATTTTTTTTGGGTGATGAGAGAGTGTTTGTTTTATTTTTTGGGCTAAGGGCAATATTGTCAATTCAATTGAAATTTGTGGGCTTTAGTTGGTAATTTGTAGGCGATGTTTAGCAATCCACAAAATCAAATGCTCCTTTCAGCCCTTTGAGCTCTAGAAATAAATTAACCTCTCATTCCCCCCGCTCGGCCGCACCTCATCATTTCTGACTTGCAGGAGCTATCAAACAAGACTGCAAACAAGCTCTGAGTTTCCATGATCAGGTCAGTTTCAAATCAATAAAAGGGCAAAACTTTCTTTCCAATTTCATTTCTTGTTAATTTTAGGTTTTGCTCATTTCACATGCTTTCAAGTATTTCTCTGTATATTATCATTCAAACACAAAGTTAAACCCTAAAACAGTTTAAATTGATTCTCAAGCTTTGCAATGAAAGTTGCTGGTTTGAGCAATTCCTCAATTCTAGGTAAATTAGCAAGAAATAAATGGAATGTAATTCCAATTCCACATGGAACAATTCCTGAACCTAAAGGTCAAGACCTTGATTGTGTGAATGTAACACATAGCCATCTTATACACTCTGATTGGGAAAAATTGGAGAAATTATCAAGTGGTTTTACCCCATTTAGATTTAAGCATGTATTATTGAAGATTAAGAAGGATTATGTTCTTTCTTATGAGTTTTATAAATGAGTTCAACTCAAACACCCTAAGTTTCACAACCTTGAAACTCATTCCATGATTCTCCATGTTTTGACCAAACACCGGAAATTTAAGTCTTCTCAATCGATTATGAAGGATATACTGAGTTCGCGGCGGTCTATTTATTTGCCACGTCAGTTGTTTCAGGCTATATTGAACTCGTATCGGTTGTGTGATTCGTCTCCTCTTATGTTTGACTCGCTTTTTAAGACTCATGCCCATATGAAGAAGTTTAGGAATGCTACCGCGACCTTTTGCCACATGAAGGATTATGGGTTTCTTCCTACAATAGAGTCTTGTAATGCTTACATGAGTTCATTGCATAGTTTGAATCAGGAAAAAATTGCATTGGATTTTTATAAGGAGATTCGGAAAAAATGGAATTATGCCAAATGTTTATACTATGAACATGGTTATTTATGCTCATTGTAAGCTTGGTAGTTTGGAAAAGGCCTTGGAGGTGTTTCAGGATATGGCAAGTATGGGTATCTTTCCTACTGTAGCATCACATAATATACTTATTTCTGGGTATTGCAATAAGGGCCTCTTCACCTCTGCCGTGAAGCTAAAAGCCTTGATGGAAAAGGACGGATTGAAGCCGGATAGTATTACCTATAACACCCTCATCAATGGATTTTGTAAGCAAGGGAAATTGTATGACGCGAACAAAGTTTTTAGTGAGATGAAAGCAGCACGTGTGCCTCCAAATACTTTAACTTCCAATACTTTAATAAACGGATATAGCCAGTGGAGTAATAGTGAGATAGGATATGAAATTTATGAAGAGATGCTGAAAGACGGGGTGAAGGTTGATATAGTGACGTATAATGCTTTGATATTGGGATTCTGCAACGAGGGAAAGACTAAGAAAGCAGCCATTATGGTTAAAGAACTTGACAAGCAGAATTTAGCCCCAAATTCCTCAACCTATTCTACTCTTATTTTAGGGCAGTGCACGAGAAAGAATTTTGAACGTGCATTTCAATTGTACAAGAGTATGATAAGAGATGGTTGTTATGCAACGAGTAATACATACGAGATTTTGTTCTCTTCTTTCCGTCAGAATCGTGATTTTTATGGAGCAGTTCAGGTTTTGAGGGAAATGCTAGGGAGAAGTATGGTTCCTGGTCCTGAAACTCTCTCTGAGTTGTCCAATGGGCTTTGCCAAAATGGAAATGAAGATTTGGCTGTAAGCTTGCGCAATGAGGTGGAAGCTAGATGTCGTAGCTGAGGCTGAGGGGTTCTGGAGTTGCCTCAAGGTTTTATTTGAAGTTTGAAACAAATGGCTTTACAGCCTTCACCTGATGAGTTCCACTTTTGAGGTTTGCCACAACATGAATACAAATACCTCTCTTCTGTTACCTTTGCTCTTATATTTATTTTGGCAATTTGAAGTGTGAAAATATTTTTTCTAGGTGGATGAATAAAACTCAATGTCCCTCCTCACACTCACAAGGATGTATGGTTATCGCTTATTTCATAATATAACTATATTAAAGGATGAATCAAACCCTGTTGCCAACTAGTTCACATCTATCATCCAAAAAAAATTAAAAAAATAAAAACAAATAAAAAGGCGAAAGAAACATTGGATTATGAAATGGATGAAAAGTTATACTAAAGGAAATCTTCTGTTTTTGTCATTCTTAACAACATTTACTGATATTTATCATTACAGGACATTGGGAGTTTGGGACGTAGCAGTGTAGAACTATAAGAGGTCCTTAATGTTTCCCGGTGTCCATGTTAGGCATGCAGTTAGGAGATTGTTAATTGGCAAGTCTATAAATGGATATAGTCATATAGCTCTACAACTGGGCTGACAAAGCAGGAGTTATTAGGAGTTTGGTCTAAATCAACTCATCTTATGGGATCTTCTTTGAGAAAACTTTGGCTGAGGGAGGTGATTATAGAGTTCTTAGAGGATGGATTTGTGCTATTGTATAAGAACCATGTTCATCCTAATCCCTAAGCAGTCTATCACAAGTTCACGACTCATCTGCCACCTATTGTATAAGAACCATGTTCACCATCATTGGATTGTTACGAGTCAACTGAGAGGTATAGCGGGCCAACAACGTGTTTAGAATTTTATCCTTTTCTTTTGGAAATTTTCACTTTTGCTACAAGTAAAACACACGTATTTCACTTTTGCTATCAGGGAAAATTTTAATTTAATTTTACTACCATACCAAAACAAGTTTGTGAAAAATTGCTACCACACAAATGGTTAACCAACATATATGATGACATTAACATATAATTAACAGAGTTAACAAAAACAACTTCAAAAACAACAACTTCAACAAACAACAACTTCAACAACTACAACAACAGTAGCCAACTACAACAACTTCAACAACAACAACTTCAACAACAACAACAACAACAACCGACAACAACAACTTCAACAAACAACAACTTCAACAACAACAGCAACCAACAACAAAAACTTCAACAAACAACAACTTCAACAACAACAACAACAACAACAACAACCAACAACAACATCAACAACAACAACAACAACCAACAACAATATCTTCAACAAACAACAACAACAACATCAGCCAACAACAACAACTTCAACAAACAACAACAACAACAACAACAACCACAACAACCAACAAAAACAACTTCAACAAACAACAACAACAACAAAAACAACAACAACTAACAACAACAACTTCAACAACAACAACAACAACAACAAATAACAACAAACAAACAGACTAATCAACATTTGAATAAAAAAAAATTAGGGCATAATTAACTTACCCCAAAATCAGCCAACAGCAACAGCAGTTCGCCAAAAATATGTGTCATCGACGTCGGAGGAGAGGGAATCGTTGGGAGGCGACGGAGGGGAGAGGCGACGGAGGGGAGCAAGCTATGGGCAACGACGGAGGGGAGGGATGCGTTTAGAGGTGTCGGTGGCGACGGAGGGGAAGGCTGCGTTGGGAGGAGATGGAAGTAGGGGTGTCGATTTTTGGGCGAAAATGGTGGTAACTGATTTTAGAAGAAAGGGGAAATCATTTTTGTAAAAGAATAACTAAATGAAAACCGCTACTTGAAGTAGTGGTTTTTAACCCGTACACCGTTACTTCAAGTAGCAGTTTTATTCAGTACAACGCTACTTGAAGTAGCGGTTTTTAAAAAAAAACCGTTTTAAAAAAAATTCCCACTGAACCGGTGACGTGGACGGTATAGTGAGAATATATAAAAGAGTTGCTGTATTTTGGGAATTACATAAATTTCCAATATTATTTAAGGAAAGCGCTCAATTATACGACCCAATAATATGACTAGATCTAACATGTTTGAACGACTCATTTACAACCTCCAACAAAGGGGTTTAAGCCTTTAGTAAAATCAAATGCTCCTTCCAACAAAGGGGTTTGAGCTCTAGAAAAAAATTAACCTCTCCCAATTTCGTTTCTTGTTAATTTTAGGTTTTGCTCATTTCACCTGCTTTCAAGTATTTCTCTGTATATCATCATTCAACCACAAGGTTAAACCCTAAAACAGTATAAATTAAGAACACCCTTCTATTAAATTTGCTTGATTCTCAAACTTTGCAATGAAACTTTCTGCTTTGAGCAATTCCTCAATTCTGGGTAAATTAGCAAGAAATAAATGGAATGTAATTCCAATTACACATGGAACAATTCCTGAACCAAAAGGTCAAGACCTTGATTTTGTGAATGTAGCACATAGCCATCTTATACACTCTGATTGGGAAAAATTGGAGAAATTATCAAGTGGTTTTACCCCATTTAGATTTAAGCATGTATTATTGAAGATTAAGAAGGATTATGTTCTTTCTTATGAGTTTTATAAATGGGTTCAGCTCAAATACCCTAAGTTTCACAACCTTGAAACTCATTCCATGATTCTCCATGTTTTGACCAAACACCGGAAATTTAAGTCTTCTCAATCGATTATGAAGGATATACTAAGTTCGCGACGGTCTATTTATTTGCCAAGTCAGTTGTTTCATGCTATATTGAACTCGTATCGATTGTGTGATTCGTCTCCTCTTGTGTTTGACTCGCTTTTTAAGACGCATGCCCATATGAAGAAGTTTAGGGATGCTTACATGAGTTCCTACTATAGAGTCTTGTAATGCTTACATGAGTTCATTGCATAGTTTGAATCAGGAAAAAATTGCATTGGCTTTTTATAAGGAGATTCGGAAAAATAGAATTTTGCCAAATGTTTATACTATGAACATGGTTATTTATGCTCATTGTAAGCTTGGTAGTTTGGAAAAGGCCTTGGGGGTGTTTCAGGATATGACAAGTATGGGTATCTTTCCTACTGTAGCATCTATACTTATTTCTGGGTATTGCAATAAGGACCTCTTCACCTCTGCCGTGAAGCTAAAAGCCTTGATGGAAAAGAACGGATTGAAGCCGGATAGTGTCACTTTTAACACCCTCATCAATGGATTTTGCAAGCAAGGGAAATTGCATGACGCGAACAAGGTTTTTAGTGAGATGAAAGCGGCACGTGTGCCTCCAAATACTATAACTTACAATACGTTAATAAATGGGTATAGCCAGTGGGGTAATAGTGAGATGGGATATGAACTTTATGAAGAGATGCTGAAAGATGGGGTGAAGGTTGATATGGTGACGTATAATGCTTTGATATTGGGATTCTGCAAGGAGGACAAGACTAAGAAAGCAGCCATTATGGTTAAAGAACTTGACAAGCAGAATTTAGCCCCAAATTCCTCAACCTATTCTGCTCTTATTTTAGGGCAGCGCACGAGAAAGAATTCTGAACGTGCATTTCAATTGTACAAGAGTATGATAAGAGATGGTTGTTATGCAACGAGTAATACATACGAGGTTTTGATCACTTCTTCTGAGGGAAATGCTAGGGAGAAGTATGGTTCCTAGTCCTGAAATTCTCTCTGAGTTGTGCAATGGGCTTTGCCAAAATGGAAATGAAGATTTGGCTGTAAGCTTGCGCAGTGAGGTGGAAGCTAGATGTCGTAGTTGAGGCTGAGGGGTTATGGAGTTGCCTCAAGGTTTTATTTGAAGTCTGAAACAAATGGCTTTACAGCCTTCACCTGATGAGTTCCACTTTTGAGGTTTGCCACAACATGAATACAAATACCTCTCTTCTGTTACCTTTGCTCTTATATTTATTTTGGCAATTTGAAGTGTGAAACTATTTTTTCTAGGTGGATGAATAAAACTCAATGTCCCTCCTCACACTCACAAGGATGTATGGTTATCGCTTATTTCATAATATAACTATATTAAAGGATGAATCAAACCCTGTTACCAACTAGTTCACATCTATCATCCAAAAAAATTAAAAAAAGAAAATAAAAAGGCGAAAGAAACATTGGATTATGAAATGGATGAAAAGTTATACTAAATGAAATCTTCTGTTTTTGTCATTCTTAACAACATTTATTGATATTTATCATTACAGGACATTGGGAGTTTGGGACGTTGCAGTGTAGAACTATTAGAGGTCCTTAATGTTTCCCGGTGTCTATGTTAGGTAGGCAGTCGGGAGATTGTTACATGGCAAGTCTGTAAATGGATATAGTCATATAGCTCTACAACTGGGCCGACAAAGCAGGAGTTATTAGGAGTTAGGTCTAAATCGACTCATCTTATCGGATCTTCTTTGAGAAAACTTTGGCTGAGGAGCTGATTATAGAGTTTTCAGAGGATGAATTTGTGCTATTGTATAAAAACCATGTTCATCCTAATCCCTAAGCAGTCTATCACAAGTTCACGACTCATATGCCACCTATTGTATAAAAACCATGTTCACCATCATTGGATTGTTACGAGTCAATCGAGAGATATAGCGGGCCAGCAACATGTTTAATATTTTATCAAAGGGTGTTTTGGCAAACTATCCTCTTTCTACCTTCTTCAACATCTATCCCTCCCTCACTTATCTGAGATATGAATTTTAACTTTCTAGTTTCTACTGCGGAGTATCTATCATGCCATTAAGCTTCCCATTTCTTGTATGAATTGAGTATTTGAGTGTGTCATGTACATCCTTCAGCAAAATTCTATCTTCTTGTTTAATTTGGGTAATACCTTTCAACTATTTCAAGTTCCAATTTTTATTCTCTGCTGTTCAAATTACATTCAAACTTTGATAATTACGAAGAGGGATGTAGCCAATTTGATTAAATTTTGGTGGGTTTAATATATTTTTTTTATTTATTTTTTGGGGTAGCGCTTTCAGGTGAGCTTAGAGAAGCGGCTGCAATGCCAGTGAATTCAATGAGTTGCATTTCATTGCCTATGGGGTTCATGCTTCAGGTATTTATTCAATAAATTGACAAATTTTTATTGCTATTTTGGAATTATTTGATGTTTTAAATTTCATTTTTATTTTTTTACAGTATAATTTGAAACTATGAGTAAATTTATTGTGTACAATTACCTGCTAAAATTAAAAATTCACATTACAAAACTACAAATTGTATGAATGATTTGTCTATTGAGCAATTGAGATGTTGATTGTCTAAAATATGGGTATAATATGTAAAATAATTTGAGTTATAGTAAAGAATACTAAGGAGTAATATCTAAATTTATGTTAATTGAGCAATTTTTTGTGTGTAATCTTTATCTGTGTTGCAATTTTCAATCATTTTGTAATTGGCCTTAATACAGTATATTTGTCATTTATAAATTTCAGACACCTGCCATTGGAGTTGTTTCTAATGTGAGAAGAAAGAATGAGCAAAAATTGGTTTTAGTATTGAGACGACGAAATTATGTTAATAATGCTCTCTCAGCTTCACAGATAGAGAGAGACAATATTGTGAAAGAAGACACTAAATTTAAGTCTTCATTTGACAAGTATTTGAAGGCGATGGAGTCTATTAGACTTGATAGAGAGAAGAAGAAAGTTAAGGGAGGGAGTGGCCCTGGAAAGAAGCATACTGATGTTGCATTCAGTAAAGATGTTCCAAAGCATCGGAAACGGGGTGAGACTGTTCAAGAAACGTGGCTTCAAAAGTCGGATTCTAAGGAAGGAGATAAACGCTATGAAAGGTTTAAAGGAGTTGCTGTAAAGAAAAAGGTGGGTGGTAGGGTTCAAGCAAGAAGCAATGTTGCATTCAGTAAAGATGTTCCACAGCATCGGAAACGGGGCGAGACTATTCAAGAAATGTGGCTTAGAAGGTCGGATTCTAAGGAAGGAGATAAATTCCCTGAAAAGTTTGAAGGAGTTGCTGAAAAGAAAGAGGTGGGTGGTAGGGTTCAAGCAAGAAGAAATGTTGCATTCAGTGAAGATGTTCCACAGCTTCAAAAACGGGGTGAGACTTTTCAAAAAACATGGCTTAAAAGGTCGGATTTTAAGGAAGGAGATAAATGCTCTGAAAGTTTTGAAGGGGTTGCTAAAAAGAAAGAGGTGGGTGGTAAGGTTCAAGCAAGAAGCAACGTTGCATTCAGTAAAGATGTTCCACAGCTTCAGAAATGGGGTGAGACTTTTCAAAAAACATGGGTTAAAAGATCGGATTCTAGGGAAGGAGATAAATGCTCTGAAAGTTTTGAAAGAGTTGCTAAAAAGAAAGAGGTGGGTGGTAAGGTTCAAGCAAGAAGCAATGTTGCATTCAGTAAAGATGTTCCTCACAGCATCAGAAACAGGGTGAGACTGTTCTGAAAAAGTGGATTAAAAGGTTGGATTCTAAGGAAGGAGGTAAATTCTTTGAAAGGTTTGAAGGAGTTGCTGAAAAGAAAGAGGTAAAAGGGTTCAAGCAAGAAGCAGTGTAGGACCACAGAAAGTGTTGAGCTATGTAGGATCAAAAACTGGTTTGAGCAAGAAACTTGATGTGGCCACCACTGCTTCTACAAGGACCAAGTTCATTAAAGAGAAGAGCATGCCAGTGAACGAGATGAGTGTTGATGATGATTTGGGGACGGAAAGGTTTATCTTCCAACAGTCTGAGTTGCTTAATGGTGACCTGGATGGTCCGCGAGTTTCAAAGATGATAATGGATGAAAGGATAGAGAATCTTGCTAAATGGTTGGTATTTGCACTTCAGCACACTGGCATACAAATATTCTTTTATGCATATGCTAAATTTTTTGTGCTAGTCTAGGTGCTTGAATGATCTCAGATTAATGCAATTTTAACTTAGCCCTTCCTAAGACTTGGGGAATACCTTTAAGTCTCATCGCTTGTTGTCAAAGTTGTACAAATCTATAAAATTACATGCTCCTTTCCCCAACCACCCTAGACCCTTGCATGTGATGTGAAGAGATATTAATAGATATGTGATCGTTAAGTGTTGAATTTGGTGTATTATAAGGGGAAATTGAGAAAAAAAAAAACAAAAAGGGGGGGGGGGGGGGGGGGGGGGGGCTACATGCAAGTCATATGCGATATCTGGTTTTCATCTATGGGGGTTCCTCGAATTATGTGGCATTTACTCTCTTGTCCCCCATCTAAAGAGGAGAGACTCGGAGAGCATGGGGAGTGAAAGGAAAATAAAAAGGAAAGTTTGGGAGATCTTATATTGCATTGAACCTCAAACTTCATGCCCCTAAGTAGTCAGCATATCTTTCCAACTATTAGAGAACAAACCAAAAGTAAGTTTTTTTTTTTAGGTATCTTTTTGGTTGGCATCTGGCATGATTGGCCAAATGCTATATGCAGTTAGTTTTAGTGAGTAGTAGTTCGCGTTGTGGTGTTATTTACTTATGTATTTACCTATATATGTGTTTTATCTAGATATAGTTGATGACATATTTTGTTTTTCAACCAGTTTAAATTATGCTGATATGGACATGCCAGAGTGGATGTTTGCTAAGATAATGAGAAGTGCCAGAATTAGATATTCTGATCATTCTATGTTTAAGGTTATTCAGATATTGGGTAAATATGGAAATTGGCGAAGGGTGCTGCAATTAATTGATTGGCTTCAAATGCAAGAGCGCTACAAATCCAATAATATCAGGTTTGTTTCTCACCAAGTCTCCATTATTAAGGAGTAACGGTTTAAGTAAGATGCCAATGATGAGAAAGATTTTAGAATTCGTAAAAAAAAATCCCCTGATTTACCCTTTTCTTATCTCAAAAATGGCTAGGTAAAAAAAATACATTATTGGCCCTAAGGCCCATCATGAATTATTTTCGATTTAGGCTTCCCTCTTGCATGGGATCATGAGAAAGGGCCTTTACTCTTCTGTCTTTTAGAATTATGAAGAGCTTCTTTGAATATGCTGCAATTCGGTTATAGTTGATAGCCATAGAGGTGAGGAGGGTGGTCATAAAAAAGATGAAATACAAAACTGTTCTATATGTTCTCATTCTTTGAGAGAGGAAATTGACAGTGGTAAAGCGTCTTCTAGTTTTCCTTGTCTTGTTTGGTTATTGTTTCTGTTCCCTTCTCTAGCTTCTTTACAAGATGACTTCTTGACATTGGTATCAAACATATGTTATTTGGGCCTTTGTGTCTCTTTATTCAAGCACGGCCATTCTGCATTAAGTTGCAGATTATACTGTGCCTAATGTCAGATTTGTCATATACACAATATCTATCTGACACCGAAATTTACTTCTGTTAAATCATGCTTTTAATTTTAGATATGTCTACACAGCTGCACTTGGTGTGCTTGGGAAAGCAAGACGACCTGTGGAAGCACTAAATCTGTTTTGCACGATGCAGGTATTTGTTTTTTATTGATTAAGCTCCCCAGTGTACCCGTCCCTCCACCCTCCCCAGTTGTGGTGTTTGATTGTAGTTTAAAATAATAATTTCTTCAGTATAGGGTAAACTCTGACTGATGCTTGTATTCCACTGCAGCGACACAAGACTACTTATCCTGACATCGTAACTTATCGCTCAATTGCTGTTACTCTTGGGCAAGTTGGTCATATGAAGGAACTTTTTGAAGTAATTGACAACATGAGATCTATGCTAAAGAACTTCAAAGTTGAAGATCACGGTGATTGGGATCCACGGCTTGAGCCCGACATTGTAATTTACCATGCTGTAAGTACAATAAGAGTAGAAATTATTTGTTTCTATTGTTGTACTAGTGGACCATCCTCATCAAAATTGGCATCTAGGATATATATGTTGAAATGATTGAAACAAGAAGATTAATGATGATTGTAATAAAAGAGGGTGTGGCAAAGAAAAAGAGTTTTGATGACAGCGTGATATGAAAAGGTGATGAAGTTTAAATTGCTTTCAGGTTTTGAACGGTTGTGTTAAGAGCAAACAATGGGAAGGAGCAGTATGGGTTTTGCAGAAATTGGAAGAAATTGGTCAACAGCCAACAAGCACAACATACGGACTTGCTATGGAGGTAGAATATCTTTGCTCCATTCACCTCATGAAAACATAAAAACTATTGTGCAAATATTCTGTGAGTTCAATTCTTTCTTTCTTTCTTGGTTAATATAGTTGTTTCAATAGCATATGGCTTGGGATCTTCTCTTTTGGTTGTTATCGTGGATGCAGTAAATCAATTTAGGTCTTTTTTTTAGCATGTAACTGATTTTCCATTTCAAACATGACAAGGGGGTTGCAATTATTCCCATACATGCATGTGCTCCCATTTGTCTTTGTTGAGCACACAGATTCCTGTGATATTTTGATGTCTTCAGATTGATAACATAGCTGATAACTGTAACCTTGAACCAGGTTATGTTAGCATGCGGAAAGTACGACTTTGTCTATGAGTATTTTAAGGAAGTGCAACGATTTACTGTCCCTAGTGCTTTAACATATAGAGGTATAGCCTATCATCTATTTTAGGATATTATTTCTTGAATGTTTACCTGATGACTTATTTAGTTACCACTTTGCAGTTCTTGTTAATACTCTTTGGAAAGAAGGTAAACCAGATGAGGCTATTGCAGTTGTTCAAGACATGGAATATCAGGGACAAGTAGGTCCAGCCAGTCTTTATTATGACCTCGCTCGTTGTCTCTGTAGTGTGGGAAGGTGTGAAGAAGCACTGATGCAAGTATGTAATAGTTTACATCGTATTTCATCCAGCATTCGTTCCTACTATACTCCATTTCTGCATTAAGAGGCTAAATTGTTTTTTTTTCAAGTACTAAACACATTCTCTTAATGGTATTAATTTGGGCAAATACATATACATGGACTCCTATGCTATATTAAGTCCCTAATAGCAAAAAAAGGAAAAAAAAAAATGCAAGCTTGTGCTAAATGGACATGTTAGATACTGTCTATCATCCTATGCTATATTGACTCCCTGATAGCAAAAAAATCATGCAAGTTTTGTGACACATCACAGGTCGACAAGATATGTAAAGTTGCTAGTAAACCTCTGGTAGTGACTTTTACTGGTTTAATCCAAGCCTGTTTATCCAGCGGAAATATTCATGATGCGACATACATCTTCAACTATATGCAAAAGTATTGCTCCCCAAATACTGCAACTTGTAACATTATGCTTAAAGCATATCTTGGATATGGGATGTTTGATGAAGCTAAAGAGATCTTTAAAAAGATGATACAAAGTGGACAGGAAAGCAGAAAAACCAAGAGCGGGATTGTTCCTGATGCCAGTACATTCAATACGATGCTAGAAGCTTGTATCCGGGAGGAAAGATGGGATGATTTCGAGTATGCCTATGAGCAGATGCTGATGCATGGACATCCTTTCAATACCAAGCGACATCTTTGGATGGTCCTAAAAGCTTCTGCTGCTGGAAAGGTCTGTCTGTAGCCCACATCTCTCTTTATCAAAAAATTCTTCTACAAATCCGTACTTGACTTTCTAATTAACTTCACAAATTGTGGATTCCCTAGGTTGAAGCAGTTGAAGCAACATGGAGACACTTGGTGCAAGTTGATCATATCCCGCCACCAAAACGCGTTACAGAAAGGTTCAGATTAAAAATGGAGGATGACAATCTAGTCGAAGCAGTTTCAAGCGTTGCTTGCCATCCTTCCAGTCATCAGCAGTCATATTCAAAGGAGGCATGGTTAAAGTTATTCTGAGGAAAATGCACATTGTTTCAAGAAAGAAGCTCTTGAGCACTTGATATCTGAGGTGAACAAGTCTCTCGCCAAGAGCGAGACACCAAACCTCATTTTCCAGGATCTGCTCGACTCTTGTATGGAATTTGTTAGGGATGACAACTTAGTAGCTAGTTCATCTTGAATAAACAAAGACCTTGTAAAATTTCGATGTTAGGATTTCCCTTGTTTTAGAGGAAGATGTTGGAAATTATAATTAATCACTTGTATTGATTTTATTTGTAGTATCTAACAAGGAAGGGTCGTCACTCAGGATACGGCATGCGCACCATTAACCTGTGTTAATTGTTGAATTTTCTTTTGTCTAAATTTGTTGGTTTGTGTATTGACTTAATGTGTAGTTGATGTGTATGAAGCTCCTCACATTAAGTAAATTAGCTACCGGAAACACTAATGATCACTTGGAGAGCATTCAACAATAATGGCATGTGATTTTTCTAGTGAATTGTTGTGTATTGCCTGTTACATGATAAAATGGGAATCATTTGGTTGATAGCTAAGTATTAAGGCTGTTGATATTATGAAACTGTGCAATATTGAGCAAGATTTTGGTCTATTTTAGGTAAGCGTAAGGGTACCAGGGAGGCTAGGCTTTCAACCAAGATTTTGTGGGTGAGGAGGATCAGAGTTCTTAGGAGGTTACTCCGTAAGTACCGAGAGTCAAAGAAGATTGACAAGCACATGTACCATGACATGTACATGAAGGTCAAGGGTAATGTGTTCAAAAACAAGAGAGTATTGATGGAGAGCATCCACAAGACTAAGGCTGAGAAGGCTAGAGACAAGACCTTGTCTGACCAATTTGAGGCTAAACGTGCCAAGAACAAGGCTAGCAAGGAGAGGAAATTGGCCAGAAGAGAGGAGCGTTTGGCACTGGTAAATTTATATGCAATGTTTACTTTGTAACTTGAAAAAAATGTCTATTGACGCATTTGGATTTTCTTGCTACTACGTGTTAATAACATGTGTTAACCATTCTACAAGGACCAAATGCTGAAGCACCCAAACAACCTGAAGCAGCTGCGGTACCAAAGCTGCTGCCAAGCCAACACAGTAAGTTGATTGTTCTCTGTAATTGCTCAAAAGAAAATTTCCTATTCTGTGCCTGTATATTTGATTTACACAAGTATCTAACCTGGGACCTAATACTTTGCAGAGCCAAGAAACCAAAGAAGTGAAGTGTATAGAGCTGATGAGGAAATTTAGGGTAGTCTGTGGACCTTGTTATTTTGTTAGCATAGATATTTTTTTTTTGCACCTAATATGTTTTGTGGATCTTGTTATGTTATGACTGAGATAGAGTTGCTTGATAATCCTGATACTCAGTTTGAAATGTATTACTTTCTTTTCACATGTTAAATTGGTTCCATATTATCTAGCTGAGTTCGAGTATGTGTTTTGGAACGTGGTTTCTGTTGCTGTACACGCGATAAATTATAGGAAATCCATATGGTTGTGCTTTCCTATATAGCAGTTAACATAGTACGACTATACGAGCAATCACTTTTGTTAAAGCTTAAACCCTGAGATTTCCTATTTCAGTGTAGTTGGATTTTAAACTTGCGAGGTGATATAGATTAACTTCATATCTGTTTTTTCTTTTGCTATTTTTGTTTTAAATTATTGTGAAATTGACAAGGAAGATTTCTAATTATATTAGAAGTGTTATTTTTTGTTTTGTTCTGCAGGAGTTTAGTGACATGACAACCATCAAAGCAGAGGATATTTTGTCTACTCTCCAAAGTCTGGAACTGATCCAGTATCGCAAAGGGCAACATGTCATATGTGAACCTATTAGCTCAATTGGTAGAGCACTATGAAAATGCATAGGGGACGTAGGTTCAATTCCTACATAGGTTATCTTTATAAACAAAATTAATTAAAAAAATAAAAATCAAATTCGTACTAAATTATATGAGCAAAAAAATGGTTTGAAATGATTTATAACTATAAACTTTGTTACAATTAAACTCTCATACAAACTTGTGTTTCCACATTACATAAATGAACCTACATGGGATTCGAACCCACATTTTTTGTGCATTTGCACAATGCTCTACCCTTGAGCTAGTAGGCTAACGTATTTAAAACATTCAAACACCTCACAAATGAGCATTAATTTGACAAAATGAGCAAGAATCATTTGCTCCTTTGACAAATGAGCATTATATAGTTTGCTCATTTGACAAAGGAGCATTGAATTTTTTTGCTCATTTGACAAATGATCAAAAAATAATTTCTCATTTGACAAATGAGCAAAAAATAATTGCTCATTTGACAAATGAGCAAAAAATTAATTTCTGATTTTGATCAAATTATTTGCTCATTTTTGACAAATTAGTAAAAAATAAATATTAATTTTTGACAAAATGAGCCAAAATTATCTGCTCATTTGACAAATGAGCATTAAATAGTTTGCTCATTTGATAAATGAGCAAAGAATTGTTTTGCAATTTTATAACCTGTAATAGTGGGTGTCTTTTGTATTGTTTTCCCAATAGCCAAAAGAAATAAATTTCATTAATTACTCAAAATTTTCAAACTCTGCATTTTCACACTACTCTACATGCTAATTGAGTGTAGTTTGCTCATTTCTTTGCTCATTTGTGAAATGGGCAACCATTAGTTTGCTCATTTGTCAAATAAGCAAATAATTAGTAACTCATTTGTAAAATAAGCAAACATTTCTTTGATCATTTGAAAAATGAGCAATCGATTTTTTGCTCATTTAGCAAATGAGCAAATAGTTAGTTGCTAATTTAACAAATGAGGACTCACTATCAACACAAGATAGTGAAGAGAGTGAACAATTTCACTTTGGCAGGGACGATTGGTCAAATTAAGACTCGGAGATAATTGAACGGGAAATGGAACATGTTGAGCCGGATCTCGCGTTGTCTCCTGGTCGACGATTGGGTCTTAGTGGTGATCCATATGCAGAATTTACGCAACAGGGGCTTGATCTCTCAAAGAAGAATGTGAATCATGAGGGGCGTCAAAGTGTTGGAGGGGAGGAGGATAGGCAGGATGTTGATCATTTCGGCTCTTCAAGGAGGGAAGGCGAAGTAAACCCTAGCAGGTCTTTTGGTGTTAGGGTTTCGGAGACTCTAGAAGAGGGGCACTTTCATCCACCCCCGACCAGGCCCTTTTTCGGGGGCTCAAATTTCGAGGTGGGGGAGCCTGCAAGGCAGGAGCATAGACAAGGAAGGGGTCTTGGTACTTTGTTTCACACTCTGGGTATCTCGGAATGGGCTTTATCTCCTATAACTTTTGAAAGGAGACAGGAAGTAAGTCACGGTCGGGGGGAGAAAGGGTTTCAGCAATGGGCTTTTCTTTGACTAATCACGCCCATAGTTGGCTGGATAGTCCTTAAATTATGGCTACAAGAAGAGAAGATGATTTTGAGCAGCAAATTGATGATAAGTACGCAAAGATTATTGAAGCAGGCACCATCTTGTCTTTGGGAATCCAGAATGCCAGGAGGTTGGAGATACAAGAACTGCGTGGCAATGCAAGACCTACTTCGACACCTTTTCTAAGGCTGTCAACGGCGGATTTAGCGGGACTGCGTAATCTCCCCCTCACGGAGTTCGATCCCCCTAATACGCCGGTATCTCATTTTAGCTCTTTTAACTTTACAGATTTGTTTAACTATGATGACAGTTCTAATACCAAGAAGAGAATTCGAGAGGCAGTTGGTCACAAGCCACATTCATATGAAGGAGATTCAGTTAGATATAGTGAAACTGATTATGAGTGGGCTGAAAGAAAGAGGCTCAAAAGGCTGCACAGGTGGTCGGAAAAGGGAGGATTTTCGATTTGGTTGCGAGATGAGAATGGGGGGTGTAGGTTTGCTTCGAAGGCAATCTTGGATCCGGACATGGCGAGAGAGTTCGGGGTAGACATTGACGGAGATCTGCGCATGAGGGGTAGGAACAAAAGGCCCCAGGACCATTCTTCTTCTTCTTCTGAGGCTCCTAAAAGGCAGAAAAGTGAAGAGGTGACATCGCCTTTGAGGGAGGTTAGGGATGATATGGACATTGATCTACAGTTATCCATTTTTGACTCAATCAAGCTTACTACGGAGGGTGAGGTGGCTGCTCTTATCCAGCCCCTGACAGAATTATGAACATCGTGGATTGGAATTGCAGGGGCCTAAATGACCCACACACCCTTGCAATCCCTTATCTTGTGTGGCTTTATCGTACGAAATTCCCTAAGTTTTTATTTGTATCGAAAACTAAGATGGATGTTGAATCGGCCACGTCTAGGTTAGTGTCTTTAGGTCCTACTACCACTTTTGGGTGGAATTCGGAAGGTAGTAGTGGTGGCCTTCTAGTTTTAGTTTGGTCTAATGAAGTAGTAGATTGCTTGTTTTCTTCTAAAAACTTTATCTTATGTAAGATGAATGAATCAAATGGTAGTTGGAAGTATATCTTGTTTGTTTATTGCGAACCTCAAGTTGAAAAGAGAAGGATAATATGGGAACAATTGCAATGGTTTTTAGAAGAGTTTAAAAATGTTCTTGTAATAGGAGACTTTAATCAAGTTGAAAGTGGAAGCGACAAACTAGGGGGTTCAACTAGAATTAGAGGCCTGGAGGCCTTTCTGGATTGAAGGTTCAGCAGCAATGTGATAGAAGTTCCTTTCTCGGGCTCGAAATTTACCTGGAGCAATAAAAGGGAGGGAGATGAGTTGATACTAGAAAGGCTCGATAGGGCCTATGTGACAGAGGAATGGTTTGATCACTCTCCGGATGGGAGAATTATTCATGAACCAATTGTGTGTTCCGACCATGCGGCTATTACTTATCACGACCAACCTTCAGAAATGGTCTCTAATAGGCCCTATCAAATTGAAAATTGGTGTCTTGCTTTCCCAGAAGTCAAGAATATGGTGCAGCATACTTGGAATGAGGAGGTTTCAGGGTCTTTCATGTTCCAGCTTTCAAGGAAGTTAGATAGGCTAAGGTGTAAACTCCAATACTGGTGTTTGGAACATAAAAAAGTTTGGGGAATAAATTGGAGGAAGCTTACTAAGGATCTCCGAAGCTCTGGGATGAACATCAGCTCAATTCAGGAAGGGGAGGGGTATATTCGGTAGATAAACCACCTCATCCCGGAAAGCCAACTGAGTTTTAGTTTTTGGAATCAAAGAATGAAAGCGAACTGGATTAGGTGTGGGGACTGTCCAACACCCACTATGTACAGGAGAGTGAAACAAAGGCAGTTGCATAACACAATCTTAACCCTAAGAAATGAGGAGGATGCATGGGTGGAGGGACAAAGAGAGGTTGAAGAGGTGATCTTATCCTCAATCAAGGATATCTACAACCCGGTTTTGCCTGAGAATCATGGGGAATATATAGTTCTTCTACTTCGACAGCTCGACATCCCCACTCTCTCAGAAGAGGATCGTACTTGGCTTGATAGGGATTTCTCGGAGGGTGAAATTAAAAAAGCTATGTTCGATATGCATGGCTCGAAGTCTCCTGAGTCGATGGGTTTACGGTGGATTTCTTCAAAACTTATTGGAAGGAGGTTGGAAATTTGGTTACAGATAGCGTAATGCAATTCTTGAAGATAGGAAATATGCTCAAAGAATGGAATCAATCTCTGCTGGTGTTGATTCCAAAGGTTAAGGTTCCTGAACTTGCTAGCCATTTCAGACCTATTAGCCTGTGCAACACGGTGTATAAGTGCATTTCTAAGTGCTTGGCGAACAGGCTAAAGTCGGTTCTGCCAGGTCTTATCACGGAAAATCAGCATGCTTTCATACCTGGTAGGTATATGGAGGACAATATTCTTTTAAGTCTAATAAACTCGAAGAAAAGGTCTAATTTTACAGCGGTAAAGATCGATATGTCCAAGGCATATGACAGAGTGGATTGGCTCTTTATCCTGAAAGTCCTACAAAGTCAGGGATTCTCAAACCACTGGATAAGGATGATCTCACAGTGTTTTTCGACGGTTAGTTTCAAGGCAATCATAAACAGGAAAACTAGTGATCATTTTGCTCCTAAGTGTGAGCTGAGACAGGGGGACCCTCTATCCCCGTACCTTTCCATTCAGTGTATGGATATTTTGTCACGAATGTTGAACCTGGCCGAGGATATCAAGAAAATTCAAGGTCTAAAGGTATCCCGAAGGTCTCCATCTATTTCTCATCTGTTCTTTGCAGATGATGCCATGCTCTTCTTCAAGGAAAATAAGGAGTCATGTATGTGTATCTCAGATATTCTCCATAGGTTTGGTAAAGCCTCTGGCCAGCAGCTTAACCTCCAAAAGTCTGTCATCAAGTTCTCGCCGGAGGTTGATATTGATATGAAAGTGAGTATGAAACAAATCCTTTCGATGCCAGAATCAGCTAACATGGGGATTCATTTGGGAGCTCCGATTGACATCCAAGGGAAAAAGAGTAGCTACTTCCAATTCTTGGTGGATAATGTTTCGGAAAGAATTATGGCATGGGCATCTTTAAGGCTCTCTCAACCAGCAAAACTGATTCTTATCAACACGGTGTTGGTAAGTATGTCGGCACATGTTATGAAATGTCTGAAACTCCCTCAGAGTGTTGTAAGCAAGATTTATGCTTTGATTACTCATTTTTGGTGGGCGGGAAAGGGGGATAAAGGGATACACTGGGTGAGTAGAAGTTTCATCCAACTTCCTAAGAGTATGGGAGGTTTGGGAATTAGAGGTAGTTCATTTATCAATGATGCTCTCCTCTTCAAGCAAGCAACAAGAATGCACCTTAATCCCCAGCTCCTACTTTCAAGAGTGCACAAGAGTTTCCATCCATGTGGCATCGGTAGTATCATTGGTCAGCTTATTAGAAATTCTTCAATGGGAAGAGTAAGTCTTCAAAAGGCCATCCAAGCGTTTAAGAAAGGTTTTGCTTGGAAGGTGGGAAATGGCAATAATATCAAGGCCATTAGTATGCCATGGGTCGATGGTAACATACCAACTGTTAAATCAAGTCAAACTCTTAGAGTAGCAGCAAACTGGAAAGTGAAGGATTTCATTAACAGGGACGATTATACTTGGAATGCTGGTAAAATAAAGGAGTGTTTCGACTGGGAAAGTGCGAAAACGATACTGCCAATGGAGCTCCCTCGGTCTTCGGAGGAGGATGACTTCCTTTATTGGAAATATCATCCGTCGGGAAGGTACACAGTTAAAACTGGGCACTATTATCTATCAAAAGAAGGGGAGGTAGAGAGATCAAAATTCTTAGCAAGGGATCAAGAGCTTGTAAAGCTAGTGTGGAGACTGGTCATTCAACCAAAATGGAACGTTTTTCTTTGGAAGCTCTTTCATGACGGTATAGCAGTTAAACTTAACCTGGTAAGAAGGGGAATACGAGTAGAAGCTGTCTGTGACCATTGTGGGGTAGAATTGGAAGACAGCCAACACCTCTTCAGATTCTGTATTCTGGCAAAAGAATTTTGGGAGAACAACTCCTTAACTATTTTCCCTGATTCTTCTGGATTCAACTCTTTGGAAAGATGGATCCAACATTATATCCTGCTGTTTAATAGCGAGGATGGTAAGAACAGCAACCGATGTGCTTTGTTTGTTGCAACGTTATGGGGGCTATGGAAAACTAGGAACGCAAGATGCTTCAAAGGTACACCGGGGTCGATAAGTTTAGTAAAGGAATTTATTAATCTGGCCATGGAAGATCATGAAGCATTTATACACAAGACAAGGTCAACAAATGAGTGGAGGGCCACTAAGAGAGATGATCCGATCATCCCTCCGGGATTTAACTATGTGCATCTGGGAAAGGAATACAACGGCTTTGATAATTTCATTATGGAAGTCGATGGATCCTGGGATAAAAATATAAGGCGAGCAGGATAGGATGGGCTGTTAAAACTAATCACAACGGTTTTGACCTCGATAAAGGAGGAAAACATGGAGCAACAGCGTCAGTTCTACAATGTGAAGCCTGTGCTTGCCTGGAAGCAATGAATTGGGCTCGAGAGAAAGGGATACAAGGAATTCTTATTCTATCTGACTCCATTGGTCTCCTAAACAACCTGCAGGAAAGATCTGGTAAGGACATCTCGATAGTTTGGTTATTAAAGGAGATTAGGAAAGTAGGGGCTTCGTTTCAAAGATGCACAATTTTAAAAGTCCAGCGGGATCAGGTAGGAAAGGCCAATGACATAGCTAGGAACTGCCGGATTAACCTCGCTAATTTGTAGTAGGATTGTTTTATGGTTTCATCATTTGTTCTTGTCAAAAAAAAAAAAAAAAAAAAAATTAACAAATGAGCAAACACTTAGTTGCTCATTTGTCAAATGAGCAAATAGTTAGTTGCTCATTTGTCAAATGAGCAAACATTTCTTTAATCATTCATTAAATTAACAAGTATTTCTTTGCTCATTTCATCCAAATGAGCAATCAACAAGCATATGATATTCTTGTAATAAGCAGAGTATCATCCACATTCATTCAAAAATCTCAATAATAACACAATGGAGTCCTAGGAAGCCAACTCACAGATTCGCCACATAAGTTCATGTAGGTCTGAGGTTGTTTGTCCACTTGCCTCCATTAGCATAGACTGGTAAATATACATGGAGATCAGAGGTCTCCTCGAACTATGAGAGAAAAAGGGAGGGAAAAAAAATAAAAGAGTACTATAATTGAAAACAAGGGATTTAGAGAAGTTGTGAGGAATGATCAGCAGCAGCTGACGTTTTCCCTTGAAGATAGAAATTGCACGTCGAGTATTTAGAAGCTGCAGCTACTCTCACAGACAAATCTTTCTCTGGATCATTAATCTTTGATCTGTAGTCAAAAGAAGAAAAGGCATACCTTAATAAATTTTAAATCTGACCATTAAAACAATAGTTGATGGGCATAAGTTAACTTAAAAAATCATCACATCCAAACAATTTTGAAAAGCTAAAGTAACGCCAACTACTAACCAGCTTTTGCAAAAAAAAAAAAAAAAAAAAAAAACTTTAGCTCACAATATTAGCTCACAAAATTAGTCCTCATTTTGTTATGTGGTAAGGTTTAAATTGGTTGTCCTGATATAAGTTCACTCACTGTTTCATCAAAAACATTTCTACTAGCTCTTCTATACTTCTTTAACCTCTGTCAAAAATTAACTAAGACAAATATTGTTGTGGAACAAAAGGTTTTAACAAAAAAAGAACAAAGACGACGAGAGGCAATAGAGTTTACATTCTATAAGCTACAAATTTGAATATACAACCAAACATCACCCCACAATGCAAGGATTAACTAATTTCCTTGAGCCATGTGATGCAAGCATTAGCACATCATTTACACTCCAAAAAAGTTTTTTTTTTTTTTTTTTTTTTTTTTAATGACAGATCATTTTCTTTTATATTTATGCCTACAATTCTGCTAAGGTCAATAAAAACACTTTCTTAAATATGCTAAGCAAGCTCTTATTTTCATGCCTACAATTCTATGCTTCCCATTTAAGCATTATATAATCAAAGTTTAGAATGCAACACTGATGAACCAATTATCAGTCAATAGAGCCAATTATCAATAGCAACCAAAGTAAAATTTTCTAGCAGAACAGAGCAAACATTTTTTGCAGATCGAATACATATAAGAACCAAAGCACGCATCAGTAGCATAGGAAGTTATCAAGTAAAAATAAGCAATCACATCGTCACATGCTAAATCAGTTTAATCTAAAAGTAAGTAGTAATCAGATATATAGCTGAATGAAATGAACATATACTCTCATTAAAGCAATAGTGACAAGGACTAAAGCTCTACCTTAAATTGTTATCTACAATTCCCATATGCTGCATCTCAAATATAGCGTTCCAATGTACATGTTGCAGGCCTTGATCACAATGAAGCATCATTTCATTTACTTGGTTCAGCGAGCATTCCTACCACAAGTGAAATACGAGTAATTTTAGTTACTTTCATCTAAATAAAATATTAGCAAATGACTTTTAAGAAGTATATACAAATGATATCAATTAATATCATTTTTTTGAAAATCTAACTAACATCATGGGCCCTAACATGTAGGAAGATGATGATAGTTGCTGGTTATTTCATTGTCTAGCGGTTATGTCAGAACATATAGAAATGATACCTCCTACAAACAAGACTTGCCCAGGTAACGGACAATTTTCTAGATGGCTTAGACAACATCCCTCTATGCATATTTCTTAACACTCTTCAACTTTGGCTTAGAAACATCTACTCAAACCGAGCCAAAATTAGGCTAGGACAATGTTAATTCGCTCTAGAAAAAGTGCATACTCCCTAATCTTCAACTTAAACACCAATCCAATTTCCATAAGGTATTTACTTCGAAAATCTGACCAACACATGGAAAATACATGTATCCAACAATATAACATCAAATTGCTCTAATATTACACTAATAACATCAAAGTTTATACATGATTTTTTCACTAATTACACTAACTCAAGACACACCAATGCCATTTCATATGAAATGTTCATGAATCATCACAGGCCATTCATTTTTAGTGATTATCAAAAATAATATTAGTGTACATAAAAAGATAAAGTTTTAAGTCAGACGACAAGTTCAAGAATCATCATAGAAACTCAAATAAAATGAGCAAAGTAAAATAAAATGAGCAAATAAATAATGGACAAAACGAAAGCAATTCATGATTTGTTGTCAATAAAACCAAAAAAATCCTATTTAAAATCATGCTTAATAGAAAATTTACAGAAATTGTAATCAACGTATTTTACTTCTAAAGTTCCAAAATACTAAAGAAATACATCACACAATTCTTCAATTGCTCAATTACAGTGACAAAAAATCGAAAAAATCAATAAATTGATTGTGTTGACAAGTAAAAACGCTACAAAATAAAAATCAATAAATTGTTACTTACATTCTTCGTTCATAGGTAAGAACTGGAGATTTTGCTTCGTTGTTGGGAGCTTGTGTTGAATCCATTTAGCAATTCATGATTTCTAAGGTTTAAAGTGAAATTGAAAAATATTATAAGATAACAATATTTAAAGATTGAAGCCAAAAATCAAATTATAAGTAATTATTACAGACCTAACAAAATAATTGAAGATTCAAGCTGAAAATTGATGATATTGAGGCATTGCAATCGAAGATTTATGGGAAAGAAAGGGAAAAGTTGGCTGAATTTCTAGAAAAGAAAGGGAACATCAGATGAGAGAGAGAAAAAGAATTAGCTGCAACAATTTTAGAGAGAGAAAAAGCTAGGCTAATTTTTATAAAGTTTCTTAGAGTCCATATCAGCGCATAGGTGCTATATGCATCCTATGTATATAGGAGGGCAAGGACAAAAATTTACAATCCTTGAATGTTGGTGAGTTGCACGTGACCCCGTTATTATTTGAATTGTAACGGATCCTCGTTTTTGTCAATTTCAATATTCAAGGGTTTTTCTTTCTCTTTCAGTTAGGTCCAAAATTAGTTTCTTTCTCTTCATCTCTTCTCTCTATCTCATCTTCTCTAATCTCACGAAGCGGCTCTGTCTCATTGATTGTCGGCGGGAGGTGCATAATTCGACGGCAGCGTAGTGAGGTGGTTTCCGGACAAAGATATTCGTTAGTGAGAGTATTAGTTGCGTTGTTTCACTGAAAAGTATAAGTGTACCCTGTAGTTACTGTACTCTGTTCCAATGAAGAGACTATGACGGTGGTTGCTGCCGAAGCTAGAAAAGAATTTTGGTGCGTGGTAATCGTGAGCAGTTGCGTGAATTGTATTCCGGCAGTCGTTGGTTCCTTTGATTGAAGGTATGGGCTGGAAACCGACTGTAACAATTTTGCTATGGACGCATTTGTTGGCTATTAAGAAATTTAAAAAGCAATTGTAAATTGTTTGTTGTTATGAAGTTTAGTTTACGTAATTTAGGGTTTTGTAGTGAATTTACCGATTTAGGGTTACCTATGTTGATCATTTATTTAATTGGGAAAAATTTTAGTGGGCGTGGTTCTAAAACCCTTAATTAGAATGAATTTGTTGTTATGATGTTTTAGTTTATGTGATTTACGGTTATCCAGTGAAATTAGCGAAATAGGGTTTCCTTTGTTGATCATTTTTATAATTGGAATTAATTTGAGGATGTGAAACCCGTAATTGGAATGAATTTGTTGTTATGATGATTTAGATTATGTAACGCTTTGGTAACCTCTGAAATTTGCTACCCTTTGTTGTTTAATTGTAATGAACAAGCGAAATTGTTTTGGGTGTGGTGGTAGGAGTGTTGAATTAAAGTATTTAATTTAATTTGAATCCATGTAAATGAGTGATTAATTGTGAGTTATTTGTGGAAGACGTATTGAATTATGAATAAGTGATATTGGGTTATTGTTACATTAAGAAATTATGACTGTTGTGGTATGTATATGTGAATGTAGTGGAGAAATTATATGTGAAGAGTTAAGGGTTTGTTGAAATGGTTTTATGTAGTTGGGAAATCCCATTTATTGAGCGTTCATTTGAGCTTGGCAGGAGGAAATAATGCCGAGGAAGAGCAAGGGATCAGGAATGGTGAGTTATTGTTTGTTGAAATTAAAAGATTGTGTGTTTGCTTAGTGATGGTTGTGTGTTGTAGTTGATTTTTGGTGGCAAATATTTGTGTTTGTGTAGGCGCGGTCGAAAGCCGTGAACGAAGAGGCGCCTAAAAAGTAAGCAGCTAGTAAAGGGAAGAAGAAACTGAAATCTGATCCAGTTTTTGAGGTAGAGTATTTAAAGGACTCTGATGAAGCTGGTTTTGATGATCGTGGTTATGCTGAATTTTAGTAGTGATGAAGCTGTTTCTGATGATGCTGCTTCCACATCTGGTGATTATGAGGAAGATGATGATACGGAGGACGATGGTCTAGGTAGTGAGGAAGAACCAGAATAGGACAAAGTGAGCTACCAGGATTTCCTGATCAAGTTATTGCGGGAAAAGGTTGAAAAAGGGAAGTGCAAGCGAGGTCATATTGAGAAAAGGACAGGAAAAAGGGGCAAGCTAAAGGTATGTCATGTTACATGGAAATGATAAAAGCTTATTTGTTGTGTAATACTTGGATGGAGAAATGAAATGTGTAATGTCATGTGTAGGTCGAGAAGACGAAGGGAGAAGTGGCGAAGGAGAAAGGGGTTGTCGTTAAAACCCAATCAAGAAGTACGCAGAAGGTACTCTCTGAACATTATTTGTTGAAATCCATGACATGGAAATGTCTGTTGGGAGTTCTGTGGTTGGGCCTTTGTTTAGGTAGTTGGGAAAATAAACTGAATTACTAAAGATTAATTGTAAATTGTACTTGAGTTGTGAGTTAAGTATGAATATTGTGAGTCCTTAATTGGATGTGCAAGATTAAAATCCCTTATAGAATATTCACAAGTAATTAGAATGGGATTGTATAATTAGTTTCCATTTAGCTGGTTTATATGGAAGGACAGTTTCTGTAATTTAGTTGGAAATGTAAAAAATTGAGGTAACCTAAAAAGGAATTAGTTAGAATTGAAGAATTTGAGTAACCTAGAAGGAATTTAATCGGTTAGTGGTGTTATTTTGTGAGGCTTGGGCCGGTGTCATTTGATTGAAGTTTGTCTTGTTTGAATGTAATGTTGTAGGCCCCAAATTTGCATGGTGTGAAGGCTTTTGCAACTGCAGTGAAGAAGTTTGATGACTCTAGGATGAAGCTGGTCATAGAAATGGGTTTTGGAGGGTTGTTAAGTATACCCCTGACTTTTGTACCCCAGAAGTTTGTGTACTGGCTGTTGACAAGGGTGATGGGTGATGGTTCGATAACTTTTGGAGATGAGTGTGTGCTTCCTTTGAGTCCTGTGCAGGTCGAGTACGTACTTGGGATTCCCATGGGGTCGAAGGAATTGCCGTGTACGATTCCTGAGGATAAGCAGGCAGAGCATAGTAGAATTTTGGAAAAGTTTGGGAAAAATGAACACATTTCATTAGTAGCTGCTTTGGGGGCACTGATTCGAAAGGATGAGGAAGGTAATGTGTTGTCGCTATCGGATGACGAGAAGGCTGATTTCAAGATAGCCTTTCTCATAACAACTCTAGGCTACTTATTGTGTGCTACGGCAAATACAAGCTATCTTGGGGTGAAGCTTGTACCGTCGTTATTGGTTTACGATGAAGCTGATGAGTATGACTGGTGCACTTATGTATTTAACTGGATGGTTAGTAGCCAGGAGTTTCCAAAAGAAATTTGCTCGTGATGGATATGTTGCAGGTTGTGGGGGTTGTATCCTTTTTTGTTGGTGAGTAAAATTGGGTATTTTCCACCATACACCAAAAGCTTTTTGAGTAATTTTATTAAATTTTGCAGTTTTCTCGTTTGTAATGGTTAGTTGAACTAAATCATCCATCCTGTCCATTTTTTTGTAGATTTTTTATCTAGATCACCTCAATCGCGTCCCAATGAGGTGGGGTGTGAGACCGAGACTCGAGCATGGTCCGAAGAAAAGATCAATGAGGCGGTTGGCGATGATAAAAAAAGAATCTGGGAATTTCGAAAAATTGCCGGTTAGTATTAGTTTGACTTTCATTTGATGTGGATACATCCTTGCTGAAGCTGTTCTGTTTGATTCTTTTGCAGTCTCTGGATGTAGCATATGGGGAGGAGCATCCGTTGACTCCTCGGGAGGTTCCAAAGCAAAGGGTGGAAAGAGTTGACGTACAACAGACTACGCAGGAGGTAGACGCGGAAAATATTACGCGGCTGGTATAATGCAAGTCAATGATAAGTTTAGATGTAACTCTGTATTTTATAAAATAAGTGACATGTCCTAAGGCAGTTGTTAATAGTTTGTATTTATGCTTTCCTGAAGGTGTTAGATAGAATTACTCCGAAGTTGGTGGCTGTGATAGACTTGAAATTAGCTGACGTTATGAAATCAATGCATCAGCTGATGTCACAGTGTGTTGACGTAGCTAATGCCCAGAGAGTGATTAGGGGGAAGCCAATGGAGAGGGGTAAGCCAACGGAGAAGGAAGTTGTTGTGCATGAAGATCAGGCTTTAGGTAGTTGTTTGTTGGAGAAGGAACAACTAGAAGAAGGTGCGAACGGACTTGGTGGGGAAGATCCTCATGCTGATACAGTTTCAGGTGAAGATGACCTGGATCGTGTGGTTCAAAAGATTTTGGTTGATCCACTATTTGCAGAGGCTGGGGTTGTGGTCAAGGTGGTTGATGAAGGTGTTGTCTTAAAGTTCCATGGCTGGTGTTCTGATCATGAAGTGGAAGATGAGAACATGGAGCTTGGACCTGAAATAGTTGTGGGCTTGCTTGGAACGAGGGGAACTACCGTTGGTTGATGCTCGGTGCAGTTTGGCAAATTCATCTTCATCTGATGAGGAAGATGAGTCTGCTAGGAAAGGGGTCGGAACTACTGATAAGAGGGTGGTGAAACCTACAGAGGCAGCCTTGTCAGCCATGTTCACCAATGTGTCAAACACCCCTCGCCATACAACGGTCGAGGCACGTCTGCTGCAGTTTGTAAAGCGCTGGAAGGACTTGAAGGATCCACTTAGGTAATTCAGAAACGTGTAATTGAGTGAAAAGTCTTTTTTGTGCATGCCTTTTGTAATATTTTGGTTTTAATTGTAAATTATAATATGTTTATGTGTATACTTGGTGTTATGTTGTTGCTTCACTTCATAGCCCTGGTATTGTGTTGATAAAGTGTGACCACATGGAAGCCAACCAGAGGGATTGCTATGAAGTGGTGCACCATAAATCGCGGGTTTCCAGTTATTATGTTAGAATGGACAGTGTGCTATACACCAAGCAATGGGCCACCAAAGACTTTTGGAACAGAAGCAAGCGTATATTGCTTGACCTAAGCTTTTCGGTAAGTGGTTTGTGGTTCATTTCAGCTCTGGGGAGTCATATTTACGTGCACAGTAGATGATCATGCTTCTTGTTTTTTTTGTCTGGATCGTAGAATCGACTGTTGTTGAACGAAGGAAAAGAAGAACATATTTGTAACAAGCATGCCAAATCTCATTTGAGCTTCAAGCTGTCGTAGATTCGAGCAGTCAGCTACTTACTCTCATAATTCAATACTGTAGGTTTAAATGTGTTTCATGCATATACTCTAAATTGTGCTTATGGCATTGACATTGTCATTTTATCAAGTCTTTGTCCCAGTGCTCGAAGTTCCTAAGGATTCCCCTGACGAGTCGCACTGGTGGTGCTTAGCATTAGACATGAAGGCTCGACAGTTGTGGATGATAGATTCTATGTACCCTGAGCCGTTCACCACACATGCCAAAGAGTTTGATCTTCTGGTACTAATACTAATGCCTTTCATTCTAAACAAACATGGTATTTACTGGGACCATTTGGTTATGTGTAATGTGTTCGTCAAACTACAGGTTAGTGGTATCGATGTCCTTTTCCGACTCTGTGACCCAGCATGGAAGGCTGGTCAGCTGCATTCTTGGACGAGATGCACTGTTGAGATCTTAGAGCCAAAGGATAAGTAAGCACTTGTTTCCTTATTTGCTTACTATGCCAATAATTTTCAGCCTAGCTTAAAGGTCAAAAGAACGTATGTTCAACTTTTATGTTGATCGTGGTCCTCCAATGTGCAGCTCATACTGTGGTGTTCTTATGCTGGCGTGTATTAAGTTCTTTGCCAGAAGATTCACCACGAGGTTCAGTGTGGTAAGTGGTGTATATATCTGTGTTTTGTGTTAAGATCTCTGAAGTGGTTGGCTACAGTGTTTGTTCATACATTTACAGAGGAAGATTCCTAGTTCTCGGGCAAATTTGTTCTTGGACGACGTGCAGTGTGAAGTGAACGAATTGAAAGATGGTTTGGGGGATTTGATTCCAGGTTCTAGGAAAACAACGCGAAAACTGTGATGTGTTATGTTAGTGGCCTGGGCAATGGTGTAATTATTTTCTGGGGTTAAATTGTGGTGTCTCTGAGTACTGTCTATTGAACATTTAAACACTTGCTGGAAAACGTACTCCTCCCTGAGGTGGTCTGTCCACTCAGGGGTAACTATTAGGTTGCTTTGGCTGTGGAGGTGGTCTGTCCACTCATGGCTAAGTGTTTGATGTGATGTCTGCATTTGATGTTTTGTTGGGATAACTATTGGCGCGACTCGTTTTGTTGCATTTTGCAGATTATGCAGCAACTTTACATGAATTACTTTTTGCAATCTACACGAACAGGCTAATTGTATTAAAATCAACATACAGTGCCAAAGGTACATTGCAAGTGCCAGTGGTGGAATATAAATGATATTCTTACAATTTAGTTCACAATTGCAAGTGCCATTTGTCTTTGCAATGGTACATTAATTTGGTGTGGGTTGTACCATTTATCCGTCACTGTTTTCATGAATTAGGATGGATGTAATCCCCCGTATTTTTAAATATTTTATAAATGAAATTTTATTTTAGGGTTTTTCTATATAGTAACCCTATTAATTTCACTTTTCTACGTTGTGCCCCAACTTATATCACTTTCTACACTATAACCCCAATATAGATTTTGTTTCCATATGGTAACCTTGCCGTTATCCCGCCGTTAAAAAATTCCGTTAATGGGGCCCACTCTCTATTTATTAATATTTTTTTATCGATTTGCGCGTTGGAAAACCTTATGTTAAAGGTTTTAGGGGCTATTTTAGTCCTTAAGGACCCAAATTAAGCTCAGATTTCACAAAAAAGTAATGTAAATGCCTCGTTTTGCTTATTAAAACGTGAACACGTAAATCGAGACATATTTTAATAAGCAACACGAGGTTTTCCAAAATAGCCCCCAAAACCTTTAACGGAAGGTTTTCCAACGCGCAAATCGATAAAAAAATATTAATAAATGAAGAGTGGGCCCCATTAACGGAATTTTTTAACGGCGGGATAACGGCAAGGTTACCGTATGGAAACAAAATGTATATTAGGGTAACAGTGTAAAAAGTGATATAAGTTGGGACACAACATAGAAAAGTGAAATTAACAGGGTTACTTTATAGAAAAACCCTTTATTTTATTTATAATATTTATTTGTATTTTTCCAGAATTTAATTTTAAAAGTTTCAAATTTTTAATTTGGGTCAAAAATTATTTTAGGCTAAATTATTTTATGAACCTATATCTTACAATCTATCATCATAAAAACAAAGCCTAACCCATTTGTTTATTTAATTGGCCCATTATTTTCATGAGGCCCAATTCTACCTACAATTCTCTCCTATAAATACCCCATGAATCCCCAAATTTTTTTCCCACACAAAAAGGTTAGTATTATTTTCTTCCTCCTTTATTTCTTATTATTTTCATAAAGCTTATGTAATTGATTTTTGGGTTTTGGTTTTTATTGCTTGAAATTAGTTTATTTCATGTTTTTGATGGTTTAAACTAATAATTTCAGGTTATAATTCACTACACGAAAAGAAGAAATTGGCAACGGTTCAAACCCCCCCAAAGGCAACGGTTTTGAACCGTTGAGTATTTGAAGGTTGCCAAATCCCAAAATAATTGGCAACGGTTCAAAACCGCTGCCAACTCAAGCAATTGGCAACGGTTAACCGTTGCCATTGACCATGGCGCCCTTTTTTTTTGTTTTTAAAAATAATTGGCAACGGTTAACCGTTGCCAATTGCTTGAGTTGGCAACGGTTAACCGTTGCCATTGACCTTGGCGCGCTTTTTATTTTTTTTTTAAAATATTGGCAATGGTTAACCGTTGCCATTGACTTGTACTTTTTTTTTTTTTTTTTTTTTGCTGCAATATTGACCTGTATATTTTTTTGGGCTGTAATATTATTAATATTATAATATTAATATTAATAATAATAATTAATATTATTATAATATTAATATTAATAATAATATTATTATTATTATAATATTAATATTAATATTAATAATAATATTATTATTATTATTATTATAATATTAATATTAATATTAATAATAATAATAATTATTAATATTATAATAGTGATAATAATAATTATTATTATTATGATAATAGTAACAATAATTAGTATTATTAATAACAAAACATAAATAATAATAACAATCGCAAGAGATGATATAAATTAGAAAAATGTTTCATGTATAGTACATAATTAGTTAGCTAATGCTAGGATTGATGTAGTAGCTAGCTAGTAAACGATATTTACAAATTAAATGTGATGTAGGTCGCCAACATCTCCCGAATTACATGGAGTTCCTCGCTCGTGTATGGCTGTCCCGTTTGCCCCTTGCAAAACTTAGAATGCACAAAACGTGAGTTAGCAGAAGTGAATTAATAATAATTGGGATTATTTAAATGTGACTAATGCTTGAGATTACAAGAAAAGAGCAAGTAAGAGGTTTTGGGACGCAATTTCAACCAGAATGGCCCAAGTAAGGCCATTTTGGCTACTAGGATGCCTATTTTCTATATTTCTTTTCTATTGAACTCATAACTTGTTAAAAAATGTCATAATCATTTAGTTATAGGTGACTCATGCTTGAGATTACAAGAAAAGAGCAAGTAAGAGGTTTTGGGACGCAATTTCAACCAAAATGGCCCAAGTAAGGCCATTTTGGCTACTAGGATGCCTATTTTCTATATTTCTTGTCTATTGAACTCATAACTTGTTAAAACATGTCATAATAACTTAGTTATAGGTGACTAATGCTTTAGATTACAAGAAAAGAGCAAGTAAGTGGTTTTGGGACGCAATTTCAACCAGAATGGCCCAAGTAAGGCCATTTTGACTACTAGGATGCCTATTTTCTATATTTCTTGTCTATTGAACTCATAACTAGTTAAAACATGTCATTATCACTTAGTTATAGGTGACTGATGCTTGAGATTACAAGAAAAGAGCAAGTAAGAGGTTTTGGGACGCAATTTCAACCAAAATGGCCCAAGTAAGGCCATTTTGGCTACTAGGATGCCTATTTTCTATATTTCTTGTCTATTGAACTCATAACTTGTTAAAACATGTCATAATCACTTAGTTATAGGTGACTAATGCTTGAGATTACAAGAAAAGAGCAAGTAAGTGATTTTGGGACGCAATTTCAACCAAAATGGCTCAAGTAAGGCCATTTTGGCTACTAGGATGCCTATTTTCTATATTTCTTGTCTATTGAACTCATAACTAGTTAAAACATGTCATTATCACTTAGTTATAGGTGACTGATTCTTGAGATTACAAGAAAAGAGCAAGTAAGAGGTTTTGGGACGCAATTTCAACCAAAATGGCCCAAGTAAGGCCATTTTGGCTACTAGGATGCCTATTTTCTATATTTCTTGTCTATTGAGCTCATAACTTGTTAAAACATGTCATAATCACTTAGTTATAGGTGACTAATGCTTGAGATTACAAGAAAAGAGCAAGTAAGTGATTTTGGGACGCAATTTCAACCAGAATGGCCCAAGTAAGGCCATTTTGACTACTAGGATGCCTATTTTCTATAATTCTTGTCTATTGAACTCATAACTAGTTAAAACATGTCATTATCACTTAGTTATAGGTGACTAATGCTTGATATTACAAGAAAAGAGCAAGTAAGAGGTTTTGGGACGCAATTTCAACCAAAATGGCTCAAGTAAGGCCATTTTGGCTACTAGGATGCCTATTTTCTATATTTCTTGTCTATTGAACTCATAACTAGTTAAAACATGTCATTATCACTTAGTTATATGTGACTAATGAATGAAATTACAAGAAAATACCAATATGAGGGTTTAGGTCGCATTTTCGATCAAAATAGCCCAAATAAGGCAATTTTGGCTTCTATGATGCCTATTTTCTATATTTCTTGTCTATTGAACTCATAACTTGTTAAAACATGTCATAATCACTTAGTTATAGGTGACTAATGCTTGAGATTACAAGAAAAGAGCAAGTAAGTGGTTTGGGACGCAATTTCAACCAAAATGGCATACCTTTTCAAGCTGACGTGTGGCTGTACAATGACTCATCACTATGTCATACATGAATCTCATCACGTATAGGCCACAGTCAACTCCGTTTTCCTGTTGTGCGCACTAGCATGAGGAACAAAGCACATGAATCAAAATGCATAGCAAATAAGCAACATCTTAAGCATTGTAAAGTAAGAAAATCACAACATCATGGGTGAATTACCTTAGGTGCTTTCCATGTAGGACCTCGAGGAGATCGAGGATTTATCTTCTTCATGGTACTACAAAAAATCAAAGGAATAAGTTCAAATTTGACTAGTATAATCAATACATATGAGTTAAGATATGAAAATGAATAACAAGAAGTGAAACAAACTAGATGCTTACTTTTGCAGTATGGACCTCACGAGGCGCTTTCTTACTTGAGGTAACCGAGCAGAATCAAAGTAGAAGATTGTGTTACTGGAAACACAAATCACAAGTAGGGTCCAATGATAACTACACACGAGACAAACAAATCAATAGTTAGCCTATTACAACAAATAAACTGGGAAAACAAATGAACTTGACTAGCATAATCAGACGTACTCCTCATAGTATGGGACGAATATAAACTTGTCTCCCGCACTCACTGATTGCCTGATACCCCGTTCAGCATAGTACAACATGTCAGCGGAGTTGCCTAAGATTCTAGTAGTGGACATCTGCTCAGGGCACAACCACTCAACTTGACAAGGAGATTCAAGCTCCCATATTTGCTCCTGAAGTGCTCTGCATGCATGATAACAAAATGTTAATCGAAAACCAAACGACAAACACCACTAAACTGAATAACATAAATTGAGTACCAGTTGAATTACCTCATGGATATTTGAATGAGGGAAATGTTAAGCATTGCACCACTTAGAAATTCCTTCACATCTTCTTTGAATAGCCATGCCGTTGCATCATCATCGTAGTGGAACATTTCCTTAGGAAGTTGGATTTGGATGGGGCTGTCATTAGGCAACACGCAAACACGGTTGTGCAAATAAGCTAACTCCTGAGATAGCGATTGAAGCACCGTGTCTTCAACTAATGGAGTAGCTTGCGTAGCTGAACCTCGTGAAGGGCTCTTCATCGACGCTTTTCCACTCACCGAGCCATGTTCACTCCTGTTCTTTGGCCCCTCCTCCCTCTTCTTTGGAGTTTGGATTTTCCTCGATGGCTAATAAGACAAATCCACACAAATGGTTAGAAAAGATTTCCATCCAACTCTTGGGAAGAAAAGATTAAAGCGTGAAATCTAAATCTTAATTACCTGGTTCATCAACCGTGTCCAAGCAGATGGCCATAGCACAAAACTACCTTTTGCTGCCCAAAGTGTAGTGAACTCATCCTCCTCCACGGGCACAGGTATTAAGATGTCCTCGGACCCGGGAACCACAGAATGGATACCGACAGAATAATGCTCAGGCAGAAGAGGTCGAAGATGGACCGTACCTTGTTCGGCCGGTTGTGCACTACCATAGGCAACAACATTCAAAGGTCCATCATATGATTCGCCCGGGTGAAGAAGTTCACAACGGGTCTCTTCCTGCACCAATTAGGAAGATACTTCATTTAAATATTCATAACTAAGTATCTCAGGTGTAATATAGGAGTTAATTCAAGCATTGAGCTAAAATCATGAAAAATGGGCAAGATAGAACTCATTTTGGCCATTTTGAACCGTAAATACTCTATATGAACCTAAAACTTGTGAAGTTGCTTTTTTAATGTTGTTTCAAGACATAAATATTCATAAATAAGTATCTTAGGTGTAATATAGAAGTTAATTCAAGCATTGAGCTAAAATCATGAAAAATGGGCAAGTTAGAACTCATTTTGCCCATTTTGAACTGTAAATACTCTATATGAACCTAAAACTTGTGAAGTTGCTTTTTTAATGTTGTTTCAAGCCATAAACATTCATAACTAAGTATCTTAGGTGTAATATAGGAGTTAATTCAAGCATTGAGCTAAAATCATGAAAAATGGGCAAGTTAGAACTCATTTTGGCCATTTTGAACCGTAAATACTCTAAATGAACCTAAAACTTGTGAAGTTGCTTTTTTAATGTTGTTTCAAGCCATAAACATTCATAACTAAGTATCTTAGGTGTAATATAGGAGTTAATTCAAGCATTGAGCTAAAATCATGAAAAATGGGCAAGTTAGAACTCATTTTGGCCATTTTGAACCGTAAATACTCTAAATGAACCTAAAACTTGTGAAGTTGCTTTTTTTATGTTGTTTCAAGCCATAAAAATTCATAACTAAGTATATTAGGTGTAATATAGGAGTTAATTCAAGCATTGAGCTAAAATCATGAAAAATGGGTAAGTTAGAACTCATTTTGGCCATTTTGAACCGTAAATACTCTAAATGAACCTAAAACTTGTGAAGTTGCTTTTTTTATGTTGTTTCAAGCCATAAAAATTCATAACTAAGTATCTTAGGTGTAATATAGGAGTTAATTCAAGCATTGAGCTAAAATCATGAAAAATGGGCAAGTTAGAATTCATTTTGCCCATTTTGAACCGTAAACACTTTAAATGAACCTAAAACTTGTGAAATTACTTTTTTTATGTTGTTTCAAGCCATAAATATTCATAACTAAGTATCTTAGGCGCAAAAAAAAAGAAAAAAAAAAACCAAAACGAGTGCAAAAAAAAAAAAAGGGAAACCGGGCGGGAAGGGCAGCGGGTAGGGCAGCGTGTGCACAGCGAGGAGGCTGCACAGCTGCTGCAGTGCAGCTGCAGCCTCCTCGCGTGATTCCTCACAGCCTCCTCACAGCTGCAGCCTCCTCGAGAAGAAGAAGGAGGAGGAGGAGAAGGAGAAGGAGAAAGAGAAGGAGAAGGAGAAGAAAGAGAAGGAGGAGGAGGAGGAGGAGGAGGAGGAGGAGGAGGAGGAGGAGGAGGAGGAGGAGGAGAAGGAGGAGAAGGAGAAGGAGAAAGAGAAAGAGAAGGAGAAGGAGAAGGAGAAAGAGAAGGAGGAGGAGAAGGATAAGGAGGAGGAGAATGAGGAGAAGGAAGAGCAAACAACAACAACACATCACATCAACAAAGCAACACCAACAACACAACACAACGAAGAAACACCATTTCACAGCCAACTTAACCATTTCACAACACAATCCAAAAACCAATATCATTATCCAAACAAGTAAGTAAAAAATCACCTGTAGAATAGGAAAGTCATGAGGTGTCGGAGTATCAAGCCCCCTTGAGTTCGCATGTGAAGGAGTACCAATCTGCAATAGTGGTATTGATAGTGAAACATTAATTAGAACCGTACCCACGTAACTCAACATATCAAAACCTATAGAGTTGAATTCTAATCATGTATCTCCTCGCGTGCATTTATCTCCTGTTCTCCTTCTCTTCGTGGGTGGCTACTTGAGTCGGCCGGTGTTGTCGAGGAAAAGGGCAAGGTCGGCAAATTCATTTGCTTCGCCCATGCATTGAACTCTTCGCGCATCTCATTGCGCACTTGTTCTTTAATTGATGCCACTGTGGCATCGAAGTTTTGTGGCGAGTTCACACTTGCTCGGGATCTTCCAGATTTGGTATATTCGGGACCCATTACCTTCTCCCATCCTAGCAAGCTCCCCCAGCACCTAATACCCGTCCCGGATGGTAGGGCTTTCCCATAGCCAAGGTGAAGGGATCCTTCTCTACCGTCGGGACGAGCTTGCCTTCAACAAGCTCTCCAGTGTACTCAAGCTGTAGCAAAAACAAAATGGCAACATGAAGTAAGTGTTTATATAAAGTGATATACATGCAAATGAATAAAGTAGTTCACTAGTTCATAGTTGCTTACTAGCTTATCTGTCATTTCTTTGGTTTCCGGAGCCTTGATGGACCATTTTCCGGTTTTCTTGTCCCGCAAATGCATAGAGCAAAAGAAATCCCCAGCACGACTCACCAAAGTACTGGTCGTGGAGTCAGATGGCGCTGTGGAGGACCCTAGAAGCGCAGTGGGGTATACTCCTTCACTCACCCACGTATCCCTCCATTCATCATACGTCATTGCTCCCATATGATGGTGGTATTGCTTTTGCAATGCATTCCTGGAATTCTGCTCCCTCATTTCCTATGTAAAAAGATATATATGTTAGTTTCATTACTAATAAAAAAGACGATAAATTACAACACAATTTTCATCAGAGTTCTTTAAACTTACAATTTCTTCTTTTTTGCATTTTTGAAGAACGAAAGCTTCCCAATCAACCTTCGATATGCTAGGCCATATTTGCCAAGGGAGTTTCTCTTCATCGATGACATCATCATCACTGCCACCTCATTTCTTGTTCTTTGGTTTCCTCACAAGTTTCTTTGTGATAAACCGACGAACTAAGTTACACTTGAAGCTTCTGAATCTTGCCGCAAGAAAGGATTCAAACACCCTTCGCTTGGCGTACTCATTTGGAATGTTAAATAGACTCTGCAAGCACAAATAACAAACATTATTAGTTTGCCAATAACATAACAATAAATTGAAATTGTTTATAAATAATCACATCAAAAAAAACTTACCCTGGTATCATTCTAAAACGTGTTAATCAAGCCTGTAGGTACGTCGCTCATACGAAGCGTAATGGGAATTTTGCGCGCACAAATCCCAACTTGACCAACATACTGACGACGCCATTTACCTGAGGGTTGCCCTACCCTGTCATACTCTAAGACCATAGGACCGACAAGTTTCTTGAAAGCTGTCGTCGGACCCCTCTGCTTTTTCTTCGCTGGTGCCTGCACCCCCCCTCCACTTTGATCCTCACGAAACGGCTCCATAATGGCATTATCGATTGGAGGCGCTTGCTCAGCTGCAATTTCAAACTCATCTATCATTCTCTCCAATACATCTTGCGCTTGATCTTCTGGCTCACCCAAATCAGGTTCCTTGTTCACATCATACAGCTGGTCCCCATCATTAGATGAATCATCATCATTAGATTCAACATCCTCAACTCGAACACGGTATGGATCGTCCGCCACTAGATGTTAAAACCTGTCATTACAAACATAACACGTTATTAGCTGCTGAATTGTAAGGTAAACTTATAATCATATATAAATTGCTGAATTATAATACAAATAAACATAGAAAATGGTGAAGCAAGTTACTTTATGTCATTTAAAAGAATATAAGAAAAATGGGCAAGTAATTCAACAATTTCATTCAGTTTCACCTAAAATGTGAATTTTTAATTCTTTCTACGCCTGCAATTCAAACTAACAGAAAATATACAGTACCTCAATCTAATATTCCTTCATCGTGGTCTGATCTCATGTAATTGGCTTGGTCGTCTATCTCATTTGGCACAGCAGGTCTAGGAACAGTGAAAGGTGCCGAGTCATCAAAGGCATCATATTCTTCCTCATCCTCGACATCTCCAACGCCAAGGATTCTTCTTTTGCCGGCTAGCACAATAGACCATTTTGAGTCGGCAGGGTCAGATACGTAAAACACCTGCTTAGCTTGAGATGCAAGGATGAATGGTTCCGCACTATCATTCAAGTTGCCAAGATCTACAAGAGTAAAGTCATCAAATTTGACGTTACGCCTGATATTATCAACCCACTTACACCGGAAAAGAGCAATCGTGAAGTCACAATAATCAAGCTCCCATATTTCTTGAATTCGACCGTAGTATGACAACTCTGCATCAACGGGTGATTTATCCTTAGCACTTGCAAACTCCCTTGACGATGCCACAACCATTACACCACTGTTTTGGGTCGAGGATGATTTCAAATCTTGACGCTCAGTCCAAAATGTGTACCCATTTATGTCATATCCCTCAAATGAGCGAACATCATCCCTAGGACCATAAGCAAGCCACCTTACTATAGCTGTGACACTCTCATCCATTCCACCCATCACTCGATCACGAAACCAACTCACAAACTTCTTATTGTGCAACTGCATCAGTGCCCTTTCCCCTTTCGACGAAAACTCATCACGCAAAATAGCCATGTGCTCGTCTAAATATGGGTGAACATCTGCAACATGGTGCAACACATAAAGGTGTTCTTGTAAGAACTTCTCTCGATCAGGTGACATTCGATTCGACCCGATTGTGCCATGACCATCAAGTCTACCTTCATGTCAAGAAGTAGGAATACCAATAGGTTCAGCAACGGCTACATAGTCGGCCACAAAATTACCAATCTCCTCGGCTACGGTCCCTTGAATCATACTTCCTTCCGGGTAAGCCCGATTCCTAACTTTATCTTGCAATGTACCTATGTGTCTTTCAAAAGGATAGCACCACCTCAAGAACACTGGACCGCACAACTTAATCTCACGCACCAAATGAAGAATCAAATGCACCATTATGTCGAAAAATGAGGGCGGGAAGTACATCTCAAATTTGCACAAAGTCACAACCACATCCGCCTGTAAAGCATCAAGTGTACAAGGATCAAGCACTTTGCTACATATTGTATTGAAAAACGAACAAAGGCTTGTAATAGCTTCCCTCACGTGCTTTGGCAAAATACCACGTATTGCAATTGGTAGAAAAACTTGCATCAGAACATGACAATCATGGGATTTCATACTTGTCAGCTTCAATTCTCCATTTAAGGATACAAATCTTTTCATGTTAGATGCGTACCCTGATGGAACCTTAATGCTATACATACATTCACAAAACATCCGTTTTTCTACCCTTGACAATGTGTAGCAAGCCGGAGGTAAATAGGCCTTCCCCTCTTTGGCTTTTCCCTCATTTTTCTTCTTCGATGCATCCGCGGCCTTTCCCTTTCCCTTGCTCTTCCCCTTTCCCTTTTTCGAACCCATTTCTTTTTCCTTTTCCTGTTCCTTTCCCTTACTAATCCTTTTCTGAACCCACAATTCTGGACGCACCCCCATCTTTTCCAAATCTAAACGTGCACCCTTTCCGTCCTTTGTCTTGTTTTAAATATTCAACAGCGTTCCCACAAGAGAGTCACACACATTCTTCTCTATATGCATTACATCAAGACAGTGCCTAACGTCATGTTCTTTCCAGTACGAGAGCAACCAAAAGATTGATTCTTTTTTAAAGAGAGCAACTGATTCCGCCGCTTTTTCAGATTTCCCAAATACCGTTCGTACACCCTTAACCCGAGCGTAAACCTCCTCACCATTCAGTGGCCTAGGAGCAGTCCCCTCTTCCACCGTCCCATCGAAAGCCTTTTTCTGCCGACGGTACGGGTGATCGCGCTTGAGCAACCTTCTTGTCCTCAAATACACCTGTTTGAAAGAATGATCAAGGCGTCTGCTTGGCGTATCATCAATAAAAATGGGACATGCCTTTTTCCCTTTATTCTTATACCCAGACAAGTTGTCATATGCAGGAAAATCATTAACGGTCCACATAAGAGCTGCACGCAATGTGAACATCTCATTCTTATGAGCATCAAACACGGAAACCCCTTCGTCCCACATCTTTCTCAAATCATCAACCAATGGCGCAAGATACACATCTATGTCGTTTCCAGGTTGCCTTGGCCCCGATATTAAGAGTGAAAGCATTATGTATTTCTGTTTCATGCACAACCAAGGAGGCAAATTGTAGATCACTAAAAGTACCGGCCATGTGCTGTGCTGGGTACTAAGAGTGCCAAATGGATTCATCCCGTCCGTGCACAAACCAAGCCTTAAATTTCTGACTTCATCACCAAATTCCCCAAACTTCATATCAAGGTTCTTCCATTGCGGGGAGTCGGCTGGGTGCTTCAGCATTCTGTTTTTTCCTTCTTCCCTCTGCATGCCACCTCAAGTTTTTAGCGTCTTTTGGTAAAGAGAATAGACGCTTAAACCTTGGAATTATGGGAAGATACCACAACACCTTAGCAGGAGGTCCCTTCGTACCAGCATTGCAACTCTTGCGCTTGTAGCGCGACTTCTTGCATCTTGGACACTCCTCCAACTGTTCATATTCATTTCGGTAAAGAATACAATCATTAGTACATGCATGTATCTTCTTATACTCCAAACCAAATGGACACATGAGCTTCTTAGCGTAATAGTAAGACTTAGGAATTTCATTCCCATCGGGCAACATCTCACTTAACACGCTCAACAAGGAAGTAAAACTACTGTCCGTCCACCCATGCTTCGACTTAATGTTAAAAAGAGTAAGCACGGCTGATAGTTTGGAGTATTTTTTGCACCCAGGATACAAAGGCTTTTTAGAAGCCTCCGATAATGACTCAAACACGTCACCTTCAAAACCACGCATCATCTCATCCACACCTTCATCCTCAACCTCATCCACATGATCATCCTCAAATCCCTCCTCAGCACCATCATCAACAATATGTTCATCATTCTTGTATTCCTCGTCCACACGTATATCATTGCTTCTATCATCATGCACATCATACCCAATAACATCCCCACTGTACTCTCCTTCTTCACCATGCCAAATCCACACATTATATTTAACCCTAAACCCACGACAAACTACATGATCTCTAATGATATCAACACTATTGACCACCTTCACATTATTACAATCAACACAAGGACAATAGAGGCACTCGAAACCCATTCTTCGCTAATAAGATGAAGTCGTCTCGCAAAACTCTTGAAACCCATTAAAGAATTCCAATGTATCACGTCTACCATACATCCATCCACGATCCTTCTCCATTAAGTAAATTGTCTCTAAACATGGCAACATATTACGAATAATAATGTATAATTGCTACATCTACTATATATATAAATCAAATTCAACACACACCATGCATATAACTTTCATATACATACACAAATGAATATATGCTTCCAAAGGGTCCTTATCACTCCAACCTAACCCATCCTTGAACGTTTACTCTCACTAGTGAATGTATGTCAACTTTCCAATTTTAAGGAAAATCCGGCAGCATTTCCCCCCAGTTCTCCAAGTACACGACGTAGGTAATTACTTACCCACATATGTACCCAGAGAACATGGTGATCGAGGAAATGGTAAGCCAAGATGTTCCTTAAAACTGAAAAAAAGACATACATTCACCACCTAAGTGAGAGTAAACGTTCAAGAACAGTCCCAACCGGGGACTATTCAAGACTTTCTCCTAATGAGAAAGCCTTGAACGGGTATCTAGGCATATGATGATGCAAGCATTTCATATATTTATTGTTGTATTTAGTTTGTCATTATATAATACACAAGTCTAATAGCTAGCATGAAAAAACTTCCTTCACTATTATTTCAACACAATGTCCACATTCTAAATGATGGCATAATTCCAAATAAAAGAAAGCTTGTGACATTCTTAAATATCCAAGGTCTTCATGAACAAAAATACAAACAAGCCACCACATATTTTCCAAGTTGAAATGTGCCTGAAACTGGCGCCTTAGACTAACCGTGACAAGAAGCTAGGTCATTGTGGAGGGGGAGCAATGCACGTCTATTGGCAAACCATACATTACAATAAAATTATAATTACTAAATTGAAAACCAAATCCTCAAAAAACTCAAGAGTACGACGTAATTCAACAATGGAGTAAGTAAAACCTAATTTGCTAGCTACTTACCTTGAAGCTGCTTCAATGGAGGTGAGAAAGCTCACACAGCCCTTCAATGGAGGTGAGAAAGCTCGCACAACCCTTCAATGGAGATGGAGGGAGAAGAGAAGAGGGATTGTGTGGGAGTTGAAGACAAAACGAATCGAAGGAATGAGGAAGAAAGACGTTGTCTTCAATGAAGAGGGAGATGAGTTGAATGAAAGAGGAGGGGAAATTGTCTTCAATGGAGGTTCGTACCTCGCACCAGGCCACTTCAATGGAGAAAGAGGGGAGCAAGTTGAATGAAGAAGGAGGAGGGAAAACGCAGAAGGAGGGAATTGAAAACGCAGAAGGTTTTTTTTTTTTTTTTGCAATTGAATGAATGAAGACGATAGATGAACAGTGAGAGTAGGGAATGAAAACCCGCAATTTTTTTTAAAATTTAGCAACTGTTAACCGTTTCCAAACCTTTACCCTTTTATTTTTATTTTTTTTTTAAAAACGCAGTTGGCAACGGTAATGTTAATCAATTTTTTTAAAAAAAAAAAAAAAAAAATTGGCAACGGTTAACCGTTGCCAACTCTGATATTTAAAATGGCGCTCACTTAAGTTGGAAACGGTTTTCATGAACCGTTGCCATAGGGGGGTTGCCTATTTCTTTTATTCTACTAGTGATTGTTGTTTTAATTTTCAAATTTTGTAATTTTAAACCTAGGGTTTTAATTTAGTTAAATTGAGATTTTAGGGTTCTAATGATCAATTAATTTGGGGCTTTTGTTCCTATTGAATTTCTAATGATTAATTAAGCATAAAAACAAATTTTCAGTTTTTTGTAATCAACTTATGATCTCCGTTCTTAATTTTTTTTAATCACGTTTAGATTCTAACTCGTCTGATTTTTTTAAAAAAAACATAGTGTTTTTCGTGTGTAAACAACATTTTAATCAAAACTCACTACCTTTGGTAGTGAGCACCACCCTCTCGTGGCCATATTCAGCCTCTAAATATGATTTTCGAACAGTTCTTGATTTCTAACGAAGGTTTAATGTTTAAAATAAATTTTTAGATTATTAAAGTATTAATCTTGGGTTTAAATTGTATTGATTTCATGTGTTTCAAGTCTCTGATTTCATTAAACAAAGGTTCTGGTTATTTTATGATTATAAAGTTTGGAACTTTAAAGTTTAATCCTAAGAATAAATTTTCAGATTTTTGGTTATTGTTTTTGGAATCTTTAATTACATTGAATCGAGGAATTTTTGGGTATAAAGTCTACTAACTTTCTATATAATGTATGTAGTGATAAAGATTTCTATAATTTCAAGATTTCATGTGTAAAATAAATTTTCAGATTTTTATAAAGCTCTAAACTAGCTGTAATTTCATGAGTTAGTATGTATTTTAAGGTTTTTATGTAGGAAACTTAAACAACTATATATAAGCTTTTCATTCTAGTAAAGGGGAAGGTTTTAAAGTGTTGTTTAATTGAATTTTGAAGGTTTTAAAGTAAGTTAGTATTGCCGTAAACTATATTGCTTGGGTATTGATTGAATTATTATTGTTTGGGTTAGTAGAGGACTTTGTAGAAGGCGATTTCTAATTCCTAAAGTGGCCAAACAACTGGTTTGCTCAAGGTACGTACAAGAACACGAAAACCTTGACTTTAGAAGCATGTTTAAGGACTTGGAAAACCTTAGAATCATGTTAGGGAAACTTGTAGATTGGTTGAAATTGTTTGGTAGTGAGTTTGACTGATGATTAATGTGATGATTGGTTTGATTCATGTATGAGAAATGCGTATTAATTTTTCTTGTAAGTATTATGTATGCAATAACTTGCAAGGTGAGCTTAGAGACAAAGGTACAAGAATATATGGAATGAATTATTATATTACTCTTTCATGTTTATTGAAATGGAATGAGTAAAAGGAGATTTAAAGTCTTATGAGACGAGGTTGAGGATTGAGGTGCCTTATGCACTTAAGGTGTTTATACACCGAGGTAGTTAAAGGATTCAATACTAAATATTGTTTGTCACTAATAAATCAAGAATTGAATTTGAATTGTTTAAATGATTGATGTGTGATTGGTTGTATTGTTTTTCATTGAGTCAACACCAAGTTTAAACTTGTAAATCACGTAAAGTGCAAGATGGATGAGCAATAAAACTCTGGATTTGTGCACATCTAGAGTATTGACAATCAGGGGTTGGGGTTCACGGGGTATTAGCGGTGTACTTTTTGATCTACGAGTCTCTTGTTTTCAAATACCTTTTAAAACTATAAGGAGTTAGATGAGATCTCATACTAGCTATGGTCACGGAGTCGCGCCCGTCTGCCATTGGATGTTTATTAATGTTTCCGAAAGGAGGCATGGGGTTTTTCTTTTATTGATGTTCCGAAATGGAGCATGGGGAGACAACCTTGTCTATTGCTTAATCTAATCAATGAATGTAATGAAATGAATTATTGTTAGTGAAGTCTTAGTAATGTTAGCAGTTGAAGCGTGTGTTTGAGTCAATAATTAAATTGTGTGTGCTGATTGATTTTTAGTAACATTTTAGGGATTCTTTGTTATAATTCGTAGCTTGTATGTACACAACGTTGCTAATTGCGTGCTTTTGTGCGTCACTTTCCTAGTCATGGCCTTCGCCTTCTCAATGACCCTGTAATGATCCAATTTTTACACTTGTAATTTGGGGAGCAATTAATCACAGGTTTATACATAATCAGAACTTGCATCAGGGGGTGGGATTTTGAGTGGAGTGTTGGATATTTCCACACTTTATTACATTCATAAGTTTGGATTTAATTAAACTGTGGTTTGATTTATTTACTACTTTTATTGGGTTTTGAATAAGGGCCTTAATGGTTCCAACTTGTAAGACTAAATTTGGTTTTGATTTTTTTTTTTTGTTTTGAAACTTATTGATAACTAAGTTAGTTTTTCCGCTGCTAAATTCTGAACTAGCCTTAACGTTTGAACACGTGGCAGTAGCACGTCAGTAATTCTCTTGCAGATTGTTAAAGGTATTTACAGGTTTTTTAAAAGAGAGAATTATTGGGGTGTTACAATGGAAGTGCAATTCAGTAAAACAACAGCAACGACATTGAACATTACAATCCATAATTCATAAAATAATGCTAAGGAACGCAAATGGTAATCCAAATACAAACAAAACATGGAAAGTAATCCAACCACTGTTTACAGTTCACCCTTCATTTAGATGACAAGTTTTGGACTGATTGCCCCTTATGAAAGGGTCAGTATTCTCCTACCATTGGTTTTCTAGTGGTACAATTAAAAGTACTAAACGTACCACTTTGATTAAAGTTGTGCATATTCACTTCATGTACACAGCATAGGTACGTAGTATGTGCACACGATGCATATGAAAGGGTCATTATTCATGTACACAGCATAGGTACGTAGTATGTACACAGCATAGGTACGTACCACTATGATTAAATGTACCAACGTCATTTCCTTTCAGTGGTGCATTTTCGAGAATTAAATGTACCACTATCATAGTTAAGTAGAATATTCAAGGTTCCCCCTACTCGTAATAACTTCAGAGCTAATACATGCATTAAACAGTCAAGGTTCAAGGCATAATCGAACATAGTGAAGGCATAGTCGAACATAGTGAAGGCATAACCAAACATAGTCTTAGGCATACAGAAAAATAGTTTTAGGGAAAGGCTAATGAAACTACAGTACTAATTAAACAAAGACACAGAGCATTGAAGAGTATTTGGTCCCTAGCATCTTCATCATAGGTCTTTTCCAAATCCTCAGTGGTGGTTGGAGCCATCGAAAGCTAAACCAGAATTGAAGTAGTAACTACCTGGCTCTGCCTCCTCGTCTGAGCTGAACGGGTCATGGTTCAATTCAACTTTTTGCGGAGGCCATGATGGTGTACGTGGTGGTGGAACCTGTAATTGCAAACAACATTTAGTTAGCTAAATAACTTACATTCCAAACAATATTATAAAACAAACAAATTACCTGGAAAACAGCATCAACAAGCAACCCATTTGGCTCACTCAATCTAGAAATTGGCCCTTAGCATATTTGGTTTCCAAAACATCATAACTCCACTAGGCCTTGACTCCGAGCCACATATTTTTGCTTCATATTCACCTGGGAGGTTACGAAAAACACAATTGTTCGCCTCATGTTTACCAATACGAGCTTCCAAAATGATGACCAACATGGGGTTAAATTTTTCGTGTAGGGCTGCGAAGTGCTATGTAAAGGAGGGCCTTGTGCACCCTCGGGCGTTCCAAAATAGAATGAGTGACCCCCGATCGACTACGCCATACTCTTCGGTTGAGGATATATGCTCTCCTTTATAGCTAACATGGTGGTACCGTTTACGAATGGGCCAGCGATGGTTAAGCCTGAGATTAAAGGTACAACCTTCAACTTGGAACCTCAGGTGGGTGTTAGTAGTATCGACCGTCATGAGGTGGAGGGTATCCGTGAAAGAGCCAACAAATATGTGGCGCCAAAGCGTGGGGAAACTGTAACCAACTATGGAGTCGGTGTTAAGATTGGGCTTCAAGTCAATTGCTTCCTCTATCTCAGGTGGTACTGTAAGAGGGGACGACAAGGAATTGAACCCCTCTATGAGCCAATACAGCATGACACAAGCTCCCTCGTCGTAGCAACCCACCAAGTCCTCTAAAAGAGGAAGGTGTCCCGAAATCGGCATGTCATCTTGTAACAGCATGCAATCAGTTTGGCAGCACATTGATTGGAGGAGATGTGCTCTAATGGATTGCACAGGCTGGTATATCCCATTATAAAAGTTATAGGTGTTCCTAAAATACTTTACTAAATTCAGGTTTATTTCGGACACCCCCCTCAGGTATTTTTGAAAGTACAATATTGGTTGATGTGGGTGGGGTAACAATTAGTGACCTGAGCTACAGTGTTTGACAATGGAGGTTCCAGCCATTTTAGTAGCTTGTAACCGGGGAAGGGGATGGAGATGAGATGAAATGAGAAATGGAAGGCAATGGATGCAGAGTATGGATGGAAACTTAATTTTGTTGTGATGAAATCCTTTCAAATTTTTTTAAACTGCTGCATGAGTTCCCCAAGGTATTGTCTTGTCAAATGAAGCACAAAGTCTAGGAAATAGTACAAGATAGTCACTGGGTGGTACATTTGACTTTTGTATTCGATGGAACTAAATGTACCATTGTACGTATTGTTAAAATTTTTACCTTCAGTTACGGTGGTGAATGTTGGAATGTTCACCCTGTTGCAGGCTACGTGGCCTAGGTCCAGTACTATGGCACAGAGCTGTCGTTTCAAAATAAACACACATTCATTCCAGTGGAACAATTTATAGTCACAAACATATAGGCACACTTAATGTAAAGATGTAATGGTATAGTTTTTGTGCCACTGGACGTAACAAAACTAACACAAAGGAGTTTGCATGAAAAAAATTAGTAATACTATTGCTACATTTTGCATATGAATACGCATATAAAAATTAAAAAGTTGTACACAATCTGCAAAACTAACTCTTAGTAAGAACTAGTGCATTTCGTAGATTATATGAAGGGTGACTCTTAGTAGGAGTTGGTGATGATGTGGCAATGGATAGAGATTAAGAACCCCATTTTAAGATGCTTCTCACTATTCATGGATAATGCTCTAACGTAAACTTAACTTACAAGGACAAACATAAAATGACACAAAGTTGTCTTAAAATAAGTCTAAACAGCTGGCAGTGGTACACTAATCGTTTACGAAATGTACTGTTATGATCTTACATATTCAAATGACGGGTGACGAAAATGGCAGTTCCCCAGATTATGCGTTCCCCAAGGAGTTGTCTTGTCAAAAGAAGCACAAAGTCTGGTTAATGGTACAAGTTAATCATTGGTGGTACATTTGATTGTGTATTCGGTTTAGTTAAATGTACCATTGTATGTATTGTTTTAATTTTTACCTTCAGTTACGGTGGTGAATGTTTAGTCTGTTGCAGGCTACGTGGCATAGGTCCAGTAATATGGGACAGAGCTGTCGTTTCAAAAGAAACACACATTCATTCCAGTGGAACAATTTATAGCCACAAACATACATGCACATTTAATGTAAATATGTAATGGTACACTTTCTGTACCACTGGACGTAACGGAACCTACACAAAGTAGTTGGGAGTGAACTTAACGCATGTTGATAGTTGCGAGAATAAGAAGGGGGGCGAGTATTAGTTCATGGCTGGTTTCCTTTCCTTGGAGTAAAAGAAGTTGCCAAAAAAAAATGGGTGGCCAAAGAAGTAAGAGAGTGTTGGTTGACAAGGGAGTGGTTGGTGATAAGAGCCCAAGGCGCCTTATGAAGCGGTTGGAATTCATGAAAAAAAATGGATATCACGACGTAAATGGTGTTGTTCGGGACTTGTACCTCCCCAAAAGAGGTAAAGAAATGATGTTTGCTCACCAGTCAGCCACAATTGCTCGTGGAGGGCTTGAAAATCCCATCATTGGTATAGATTTCCATCCGGAGTACCCTTTCCTAACTCCTTTTAAACTAGGAGGTCCCGGGTAATTTCGGATGGAAGCATTCTGTTTCATGCACTACGTTGTTGATGCTTACAAGATCGCTGTAAGTGTGAATCTTCGTGAGTTCCTGGAAAACATCATCTACTGGATGCGATATCCATACTATTGTAGACACTTGATAAAATTTTGGGAGCTTTTCCTCCCTATGTGTGATTGGCATCAAAATGTTGAGTGCATGCTCAATAACCACTGTGAGGAAGGTGATAAATTTGGTCTTCTACTACTTGGTCACGATTTCACGTTGGACTACGACAAAGATTTGATTCACGTCACGGTAGAGTGGCTGAATTTCTCTCTAGAGGATCCTTTTGACATGATCCATACGAGCGAAGAACAATCCATGTATTTTAGAAGCAAGATGTTAGCTGAAAACGGGTACGATGAGATGCAACACTTAGATCTTATCACCAGGGGGCCATTTCAGTACGACGACTACCCATCTTGGTATGTGCGTCGTTTGACTGAGGCGAAGGATAGGTTCGAGAACAAGTCCAATCCTGATTCTGGTGACTTTTGGGATGGTTATGAGCATATGGTGACCCATATGGGGATCCGTGGGAAGGGAACCATGATTTTGTGTTCGACTAGTTACATAGTGTTGTGTTGCATTTTCTATGTTAGTTGCATGTACGCATTACCTTCATTAGTCTTAGTATGTATTATGTACCACTGGCCAGTGAAATGGTATCATTATGTACCATTCTCGTTACCACGGTACGTCTTACTATGTTTTATGTACCACTGGCCTGTTTAATGGTACTTGGTTATGTTTCTTGTCATCAAAAACTACATGGGTGTTCTTTTCAGGAGTCATCGTCTAATGTACCACTATTGTATTAGGTGGTACATTCACAGCACTAAATCCTGTTATGAGTTGCCTATAATTTTGTTCACATTGGTTGAGAGACTTTTGTGTTTGGTACCAGTGCAAATGTGCTGTTTTGACGTGAAATTGAACTAGTCGATGATAGATCTGCATATGGAGTTTTAGCATCCAGAAGCGCAAACAATGTTTTGATAACTATTAATGAACTACGCTACTACTAACTACAGTTGAACGAAAACGGCTATTACAATTTAAAATAAACGAAAAGAGCAATTACAATAATAATTAGCCCAAATTTTATGATCTTTATGTGTTGGTGCTCTAACACCTCTACCCGTCGAACAACACCGCCAATGTGGGTTGGTGGACCATCCCTAATGAGGTCCGACTGAACAGCCCACTCCCAGTACCCGCAGTGGCGACATTTGTAGTACGGCCGCTTCGGATTCTTTTCCGACATTTGTAGATTATATGCCACAGCCGCAAATATTTTGCAAACTAAAACTACAACACGAGAAGAACTTATCTGCAGGGGCTGGTCTTTATGACGAGGATGCTGAAAATACAATATCTTGTTTAACTTGTAAATGCGTTAGGGAAATAAGCGTACTTTATACAATAGTACATGGTCTACTGATCCAACCTGTATGATAAATATGATCTGTATAATGAGTTAATGACATTTCTTTTTTTAACTTGCAGATTATCATTTGTTAAATTTGTGTTTCTGTTGTGTATAATAATATGTTTTACAGTTCTGAATAACACACACAAACACAGTAGTTTACAATATTAGCTACTTCATAATCAAACAAACCTATATTCATGTAACCACCTCTATTTTCAACACATGAAGATAATTGCCCAATGGTACAGTTCATGCACAATAAGTGTACCACTACAACATGTTTAAACAACAAGTACATTCCAATGCATTAATCAACCAGTTGAATTGATTACATTACAAGTGGTTAGAACCTGATGTACCAGGAGTACCTAGTACACTTGCAAAAAAAACCACCAGAATTTGTTCCCCTTACAGAAGTGAAGTACCCTAAGGAACCATCCAAATCCCTCATTTGAATCCCTCCAACCGATCGTACATAGTCGTTTGTTGAGAATGACATACTGTTATGTGCCGCCGCAACTTGCTTCTTTGCTGCATTTTTCAACCTAGCAGTCTTTTCTTTTCCCTTTTTCTCTGTGCAAGATGGATACCTCACGTTGGTTGTACGATGGGCCTTCTTCTTGGGCAGCGGTGGATCCTTAATCACTGCCGGGATAGATCCATCACAACTCCCCACAAAGGCACTAATTGGTGTAGGTATTGTATTTGGCAACCCAGATGCATGTGTGGCTGGTGTATTTGTACAACCAGGCCCCTTGTTTAAAGCCACAGAAGAAGGCGTTCGAACAACATAATGTACGCCATCATCCTCACCTTCGTTTTCATTATCCTTAGCCGACTCTTCCTGTTTTTTGGCAACCATTGCCAACATTTCATCGACTCTGAGGTCCATCAATTGCAACAACTCTGCCACAGCCTCAACACCCTCCTTACAAGCCGAAGCCTTTGAGCGAATTGGTTCATACATCCTCATCAATTTGTGATATTGCCTGGCTTCATCGGTTTTAAGTGGATCATGGTAAGCTACTTTCACTCGTGTGTGTTTCCTTTGAATATCCTTCCTCCAACGACGTAGAATATACTTCTCAGGAACAATGGAAACACCGCAATGGTCATACACGAAGATCATATGTCGACAAATGATTCCATGGCACTCAAAGTGTTTACAGTCACAACTGGCTTCATATGTATTACTGTCATAGCACACCCTATAGCATCTCCGAACCTTAGTCACAGATTCTTTATTTGCATATTTTGGCTTGATCCACACTCGGTCCTCAATAACAAACTCAACTTGATTCTCATCAACTTCATAGTCATCTAGGCGACGCACGTACAACATCCTCTTGCACTCCCGCTGAACTTCTTTGAATTTGGCGTCCGTGTAACACTTCCGGAATACTTCCTCCGCTGGGAAATCGGTAGCTAAATGCCTGACGTACCGTATTGTGTTGGAGTCCTCAATTCTTTCTGACTCGGACCTTATCTGCATTGCATCGCAGTATCGAAGCACAAATTCAGACTACGTTGTATGCTTATCAACATAACCTTTGAAAAAGTGATTGAAACTTTCCGATCGTTAGGTCATTTTCATCCCGGCCTAGAATAAATGCTTCAAATACGCTGGGATCCACATGTGCCTTTCCTCATACAGCCCTACATTTCAAAAAATTGCAAAACTGGCTTATCTAAAACCAAACAAACCTCATACACCTGGATTCCTATGAGTGGTACATTCACTGTCTCCGAAATGTGCCACAAATAAGAAAATTGGAAAAAAAATAACATTTAGTGGTACAAGAGTCTACCACTAAACCTGCTCATACTCTAAGTCAGAACTGAAACAGCTTCCAATCCCCTGCACATAGCCAGCTACACCACCTCTGCATACTCTAACAAAAATCACTAACAATCACAAAAAAAAAAAAAAAAAAAGAACATATGGACGTGTAGTACCTTCAAGCCAACTATTATCTCCTAGTTTGTAATAATCAGTTGCGCCCGCCCAACGATCTACAAATTCAACAGCATCTAAACTACCATAAATGATATTTTCAAACTCATCCTTTACAGCTTCATAGTCCTCATGCTTACCAACATACCTCGAAAACTTCTGAAGTATGTGCCATATACACCACCTATGGCAAATCTCAGGCATAATCAAGTTTACAACTTTCCTAATCGCCGGATCTTGATCCGTTAGGATTGAGATAGGAGCTTTACCCCCCATGCAATGTAGCCAAGTCCTCAACACCCACTCGTACGTCTCCGGCATCTCCCAAGAGATCAATGCACACCCAAAAAAAATACTCTGCCCATGATGGTTCACACCGATAAACACAGCAAAGGGAAGGTGAAATTTGTTTATCAAATACGTATTGTCAAAACACACAACATCTCCAAACTCCTCATACGCAGCTCTACTCCTCGCGTCTACCCACACAATATCTTGTAATGCGTCGTCCTTCCCAAACCGACATAGATGGAAAAAATTCTGATTGTCGCCACTCATTTTGTTGAAGTATTCTATCATGCCATTTGCATCGCCCTCAGTAAGCTCAAGTCTGGTTTTCTAAGCCACTGCATTCTCCAAGTCTCTTTGCGTAAATGTCATCTCCTCTACTCCATTACGCTCCCGCGCATAACAACTGTACATTTGGGATACCTTCACCTTAGACTTCTTCGCCGTATGCACCTGCTTGACCAAGTGATTGTTTTTCACCATTAACTCGTGCTTCCGGTACATCGCTACATCCTTTGACTTTCCCGGAGTAACAATGTGACCTTTGTGCTCCAAATTCAACCTTCGAACAACCCAGTTCCCTTCCTAATTAACACTGGCATACAACTCCACAGGACAACTGCATTTTTAAGTCTTCCGTTTCTGAACTGTCTCCTCATCTTGCAACAACCCTTCCTTTAGTGCATCCTGTTTACGCTTCCTTGAAGCATAACCATAATAGTCACAAGTCCACTTAGCATTCCTTCTCTCCTTACAACACTTTCCCTTTTCCAATTCCTTCTTCACATCCACCCACCCAGAAGCAGCCCTCACTATACCAAAACCCTTTTGTCTAGCATAACTCTAGAAATAGGTATCCAACTCATCCCAACCCCCAAATACCATGCCCAAAGTTGGGGGTGGTACTTCCTCTTCCACACCACACACAGTGTTCACCATTACTGTGTTCTTCTTTGGGGTTATGAATGAGGAACCTTCTGCACCAGCCCCATCAAACTCCCCTTCAACACCAGGCTCATCTTCATCTTCCTGATAATCTGCCCCCTTATCCTCAACCTCAAACCCTTCCCCCTCTTCATCCTCCTGCACCTCTCCTTCTCTTAATCCATCATCACTCACTAATCCCACACTCTCCAATCCCTCCTTATAAACAGATACATCATCCTCCCCACCATCTTCATATCCATCACCAACATCCACCTAATTCACATACAGAACCATGACTCATTGAAAATAAAACATTACAACAAATAACCAATAACCAAAAACATACACAAAGACACCAAACCCAACAAACTATATGATCACATAATTCATAACATTTTTTTTTAATTTTTCACACAAACAGGATCGACAGTAACTCATACAATTAGCAGCAACTCATCCTTCTCTCCATTCCCATTCTAAAACCAACACATTCCCATAAAATTATAATACATTAAACAAATTTCTTCAACTCAACTACAACACCCATTTTACCAAATAACAATGAACAATCAGCATTCATATCAAAGATTTTGACAATTTAACATTACCAATTACCCATTTACTTACTCAATTACATGGATTGAAGTTCATATCAAATTTACAACAAAGGGTCCTAACCAATTCAAATACTTTCCTCATTTACAATATGCCAACTTATTTAAGCACTACCACAATCACTATCAACAACTACTATAAATTGAAACGATACCAATAATTGAAATACACCAAAAAAACCTAACTTTTCAGCTAATTCAATTTTGTTTACTCCCCTAATTCATGCATTACTAATGTTAACTCAAACAAATACCTCATACACAACAAAACGACTTACACAGAGGTTTCGAACACTTACATTCTCACTACCAAAACGCAACTCCCTTGTGCAACCATGGCCTTCTTCACCACCTTCACGCAATGCTTCCTCTAAATCAACTCCCAATATATCAGCTAACCGATTTCGCTTTGTCAAAATGTAGTTCGAATTCACAAATTAACTCAATTTTTGGCTTTAATTTAGCTATAAGAATTGTGCATTTGGTGTTCATGGGCGAAACACTCATCGCCATGGAAGCCAACCTTAAAAATTTATTTATTTTTTTAATAAACTTTTTGCAAAAAGTTGCTTTTGTGGGATGTGGGTACTTTTTGGTTTCCCGCTTCAAATTTCAGTCCCCCGTTATTTTTCTCTCGGCTCCGTTGCATTTCAACCCCACTTGCCACTTTCAGGGCCCACCAACCTTTCATAAAGTTGCACTTAGTAACAACTTTGTCATCCTATACATTAGCAAACCCATCGGCGTTATACGCCAATAGTTATCCAGTTTCTTATATACAACTTAGATAGTTCTTTTATTTACAAAAAGTGTCATTACTTAAACCGGGTAGAGTTTGGAGCGTTGGATCTAATTAGATCCAATGGCTGTAAGTTGTTCTCACATAATCCTATTTATATATATATAATATCAACCATCAGACTGAAACAAATTGGACGGTTGTGATTAAATCTGGAAATTAAATTTATTGAACCAAAAAAACAAAAAAACTTTCGTTTCTCTCTCCTCTTTCTCACTGATAATTTCTTCTTTGTCAAACATTTTTCAGGTTTCCTCACCTCAATCATCTACTCAAAAGTCAGGAATTTGCTACAATCTACACCATTCTTCAACAATATTCTAAATTTGTTGCAAAATTTCTTAATTAAAGAGGTAGGCATTGTAAATTTGGTGTATTTCGATTTTTAGGGTTTAATTTTTTTTTTCTTACGATAATCGGATCTTATATCCTATCAATTTAGAGCATACATTTACAACTTCGTCAATAATTTGCTGTGTTTCTGATTCGTTAGGATCATATATCCTATCGATTCTGATAATTTTGGCGAATTCACTTATATTCAATTCCTGAAATTTGGTATTTGTTTTTAGCTATTTTTTTTTAAAAAAAAAAAAGAAAAAAAAAAGTGTTTTTAGCTCGTCTCTTCAGCAGCAGCACTAATGGCGGAGAAAGGTGCAAAAGGGTTTTCTCTTGGCAAAGGAGCAGGTTATTCCTCTTTATTCACTCCCTCTGTGTCTTTCCTATATAATTTTCTCTTCTTATAAATTTGACGATTCCAATTTAGGGTTTCTCATTTCTTTGAATTAGGATTCAATTTTTCAACTTTTTTCCCCTAAATGGGAAATAAATGCAAAATTGCCGTTAATTTTAAGCAATTCTTTATGCTGCAGATTTTCGGAATTCAGAACCGTCAAAATATTTGCTATGATTTATATGAAAATGCCAACTTTATTTAGGGTTATAATTTTTCATCAGTGTAATTTGTATTTCTAATTTAATTTGGGATGTTTGTTTCCAAAGTATACCATCAGTGATAGCTGGGATTAGGGAAGTTGAGGCAACTTAGTGATTGGAACTTAAATTTTATATCTTTGTTTTGTTGGAGTACAAATTTGAGTGATTGGGTTTTATTAATCTGAAATAATGGGTATGGTTTGATTTGTAACTTGATAGAAGTAGGATAAAATGAATTGACACATGTAGGCTGATTGCCTTCATACCATAAGAGTCTCGGCATGTAAAGGCATGTAGTAATCTAAGATGATAGATGATATATGTATAGCACTACAAGCACGCCGTGAAGTACAGCTTTTGTTGAATGATAGATGTATATATTTTCATGCAACAACCTAATGTAGCGATGATCATGCCTACATTGCAACATGTCAATTTGATTTGTCTCAAACTTTTACCCCTTTTAGCTCGAGAGCCTACAGCAAGATTAATGGTTGTGCTTGTGCCCACCTCTATGGCTCTACCAAGGCCCATGCACACTGAGATCACTGATCATAGTATGCATATGTGTGTTATGCCTTTAAGTTGCATGTTAGATTGTTTCGTGCTCGTAATATAATGTTATGCATATTTTAAATTTAATTCATACCAAAACATTTTGTGGATTCTATTCCATGTTGTGGATAGAAAAGATGCCATTAACATGTTCTTTCTTGCAGTGCCCTTAAAAGGAAAGGATGATGACTCCACGAAATTAAAGAAGGGAAGGAAAGTGCAGTTCGAAGATGAAGGTACTATCCTCTTCTCCTGCTAATCTACACTATGAATAATTTCCTTACTTTCAACCTCAATGTCAGGTCTTTTTAGGTTCTGTTGTCGACTTATGATGATATGTGTACCTTCTGTAGCCATCTGCTTTTATATGTTAGTAGTCATAGTTTATCCTTTATAGCATTAGCTGGTTATGTTAAAGAGTGTTTGAATCTTTTTGCCTTGTGTGTAATGTGGTTCTTTCTTGATAGATGGAAATATCTGAGACTCTGAGTCATCTTCTATTTTTGGCTTTTATTTTTCTTTGATGAAGCTGATACTGCCTAATTGTTGTATTAAGTGTTATATGTGCATGCTTAGTAGTAAGTTTATTTGTTGAACATTTTTTGTAATTACTTGTTTTTTTGGTGGCAACTTCTTGGCATTATCAAGAGTCCCCTGCAAACTTTTCGTCAAAATCTGGTGGAAAGGGTGAACCTTTGAAAGGAGGGAAGGGCTCTGCTCGAAAAGAACCGGCTAAGTATGAACTTAATGTTCAGTCAGGTTTGTAATTTCTGTTTGGCACTTTTAATATGGTGTTCAACCAATTATTATATTATTTACCCTTTGCTCTTTAAGAGTTTAAGTGCATACTATTCCTAGACTTCCTGGTCTAGAAGTTAGAAGTAATCTTTAATGTGCTGTCAGATGACAGAATTGGGCTGCTTGTCCAGAGTAAATTAAGCAACCTTTTATGCATACCTAGATTAATTTATGGTCCTCTGCAAAAGGAAGCTATCTCTGATCAGGTGTTTGATGCTATATGCTCCTTTTATAGTTGTTCATCTTTAGCTAGTAATTGAAGAGCTTGAAGAAAGGTCGAGAAGAAGGGGTTGAAATATGGAAAGAGCACATAAGTTTATTGAGAGGCAGAGAAGCGATAGGAGGAAATAGATAGGAGACTAGGAACTATATTACTTGTACTCTTTATTTCACCTCTAGTACTTGTGTCGGCTCCTCGACACTTAGACTTGGATTATTGGGTAGGATACTTTGTAACATAGGTCTTTATCTTGCTCCTAACCCGAATTCATTTAAAATGTATAGATATCTTGCTATCTGATTGGGTCTCTCACAAAATTAGGTGTTTCTAGGTTGCTATGTTATTCCAATCTTCCATGTTCACCACCAAATAGTCAGAGGGAGTACCTAGTACATATCTGCTACCCGCTTTTTCTTATACCTGTAGCTGAATGTCTTTCACTTTGTTGGCTCAGACCCTCTTAAATAATGATAAAGTGAGGGGCCTTGGAAATTTGGCCAACAATGTAAAAGCAGTCACAGAATCTTAAATTAAATTTGCCGTGTCTACATGTGTTGGAAATGCTAATATCTTCTGCTTGAGTTCATCTGCTGTAAAGATCATCCCCTGGCTGGCTTACAGGAAAAGAATAATGCTTTATTGCTTTGGGAGGAGCCTTGGACCTTCAGCTATCCTCATAAGATAATTTAGGGTTAGGATCTCTGTAGAGTATGTTGCAGAATTTATTGAGAGCAAGTACACCGCCATTTTATTGAATTATATTCTTAGACAATGAATTAAGAAGGCATTGTCACCTTGTCCTAGACTCCTAGTCATTGAGAGGTCTAGAAAAGGATATTATACATTAATTTGCAACAATTCCGTGATACCACTTTATGTACCATCACTGTGATGGAGGTTACCCTGTTAACAGCTGCAAACAAATATTTAAAAATTGGCTCACCACACCATTCTTCATGCTAAAATGGTATTCTTAAGTAACTTTTATTAAGTGTACCATAAAATTAAAACACTCTAAATTTGATAGCATCTTTCTAGACTAACACTCCTGGATCTTGATATGTTCCAACTAATTTGGATACTAATGGTGATGGTGAATGAAGGCATTAAGTAAATGGGTAGAGTGGATAGATTGGAAAGAAACTTAGATTTTAATCTTATCATCCTTTTTCTGGAACTTTTTAATAATAGGAGCTCCAGGTTGAAGTTTTAAATACATAGTAGAGTCAATCTCGCTTCTGAAAGTGAAATGTCCCACTGTTGGGACCTTATCTGTTGCCTATTAAAATCATCTACTCGGGCTTTATTATAAGGCTAACTGTTGCTTTGAAAAGAGCAATGTGAGCAGTGGAAATTTCTCTTGGGCTTTCAAAGGATTGAAATATCATATGCAAGCTCCAAACTTTGATTTGGGGGAACACAAAACCCTTGGAGGGTGAGCTCAGTTCGAGGGAAGTGAAAGGAAAAGTTATTAGAGGGGGAAGGAGGCAAAGAAAATAAACATAGAACTATATATTACAGTAAAAAATTATTCGAGGGAAGGAGGGAAAGAAAAAAAAAAAAAAACACAGAACCATATATTACAGTAAAAATTATTTGAGGGAAGGAGGCAAAAAAAAAAGAAAATAAACACTCGAAGTGAAAGGACATTATCAATTCCCTTTCCCTTCTAGAAATCCTTTAACCAAACAGCGCCTAATTAATATTGTAGGATTTTTTTTTCGGTTGTATGATTTGTCAGATTGTTGGTGTATGCTTTAGAAGATTTCTTTGCAGCTACTTCATTGATACTTCATGCTAATTAATTTGTTGCTGCTCTCTTCCACTTATCCCATGAAAATTAATGTAGTAAGTGAGATATGGTTCCTTGGTTTTAGGGGGGATTGCTTGTTTAAAGTTTCTGTGATCAGAAGAATTGTATCCTTTTGGTTTAGGGGAACTTTTTTCTTCTTCTTCTTCTTCTTATTATTAGTATTAAACATGCTACTTATTTGTATGTCCATTTGCATTATTGTTAATGATTTTTATATATTTCTCCTATTTGTTTGCCTGTAGAGCTTCCGAAGAACTCCCAATGTGATGGATTGTGAGGCAGCTGACATCTTGCAAGGAATCCAGGAGCAAATGATTTTTCTCTCTCGTGATCCAACTGTCAAACTTCCTGTGTAAGAATTCACTTTCATATATGGTCTTAGAGTTACATAGAGTGGAGAGGGGTGGGTGAGTGGCTATATTTGGCTCCTCAAATGTTGCTGTCAAGATTAGTGGATATTACATAACCTCTAACAAGTCTTTCATCAGTTCATTTGACAAGGGATTACTATATGCCAAAGCTGGAGGACGATATTCGAATCCCAAGGCTGTCAGAAAGGCTCTCGGGTATCCTTTTACAAGTCTTTCATCAGTTTATTGTATTGTAATGTAATGACTCTTAATTGTTAAGCCCTTTAACTCATCAAGCAGGACTCTCAAGAAGTATGGAGTTTCTGATGGAGAGGTTAGTCACAAACTTGGTGAATTGGTAATTGAAAATGTATTATTTCACTAAAGATAATTCCTCCTATTGCAGATATGTGTCATTGCCAATACTTGCCCTGAGAATGCTGAAGAGGCTTTTGCCTTGGTTCCTTCCCTGAAGGTATGTTGCATGCAAGTTATTTGATTGGAGATTCGCATTTGTGTTAGGGTTACTCACTTACCTTCTTCGACCCTATAGGCCAAGAAAAACAAGATCAATGAACTACTTGAAGAGGTCATATCTCAGCTGGTTACATTGAAATTGCCAACAGAAAACCATAGAGAGTAGAAAGGGGAGGTATGTTTGTTTTGCTTTCTGCAGTAGAATTTGTTCCACCATACCACCGATAATGCTCTAGCTTAGTGCTCGACTCAAACTTAGTGGAGCATTGTGACTGGTGAAACTGGGATGTCTTGTGATTACTATCTTATAAATGATTGTATCTACTTTTGCAGATGCCAAGCCCTTGCAGCATGTCGAAACTACATGATATGCATCAACTTACATCACTACCCTTACTTGGCCTTTGTTAGTTGGTTTTGTATAGGTCTTAATTTTGTAAGAACGTTTTTCAGTGTAGTCTGTTAATTGATGTCAAACTGTAACATGTAAATCCTAACTGTATGAACCTATCTACTTTTGAGTTTCAATGCTCTCCTTAACTGCTGATCTTTAGTCAATATCCATCTGTGTGCCAATTACTTGCTACTATTCTGTTACTACTCTTTGACCCTTTATTACTTCTGCGACCTTGCTCAGGGACGAGGTACCCTCAGGGCAATCGCTTAGTGTGTATACATTGCTGATAATTAATACAACCTCCGCTTTTATTTAGTTGACACCTTTTTTTTTATCACGCTTGTCAATGCGCTATTCTAAAGATTAATTTCTCTAATTCTCAACGTAAAATTATAAAAAGTAGATATTAATAAAATAGACATTGAGACAATTTAAACAAGTAATCACTTGACTATGTTTTATCGTAGCTATAAATCACAAAATCTAGTCAAGGTGTAGTTTATGAATAGTGTAAAAGTCAAATGGTGTAAACTTAAAAAAACAAAGGTAGTAGTCATTAGAATATCTTATTCAAACTTTGAAACGGCAGTAATAAAAGAAGCAAACATGACATAAGCCACTAGGCAAGTGCGGCTTTCCTCGACTGTGCCATAACTTGTAAGAGATGATATGCTTGGCTTTGTGTTTAAGACAGCGACTGAATTTTACGTCCATTATGCTGTCAGGAGCATGAATGAGTGGCGAAGATTTTATAGCATATACGAGTATCAAAATTCATTACTACTGTTAGAATTATAAACAACCAAAGGTAGGCATCACAATCCACGGATATGAGTTTACAACACATCAACTCCAGTAGTAATGTAGTCGCATGTATATCAGCATTGGCAAATGGCAACAAACACCATAACAAGCCCTATACACAGTCGAACTATCAGAAACAGATGTTGGGAAGGGAGAACAAAAAAAAAGGTTGAAACATGACAAGATTTCACCAACTATGGAGCTCTAGAAAAAAATTAACCTCTCCTTCCCCCCGCTCGGCCGCACCTCATCATTTCTGACTTGCAGGAGCTATCAAACAAGACTGCAAACAAGCTCTGAGTTTCCATGATTAGGTCAGTTTCAAATCAATAAAAGGGCAAAACTTTCTTTTCAATTTCGTTTCTTGTTAATTTTAGGTTTTGCTCATTTCACATGCTTTCAAGTATTTCTCTGTATATCATCATTCAAACACAAGGTTAAACCCTAAAACAGTTAAATTGATTCTCAAACTTTGCAATGAAAGTTGTTGGTTTGAGCAATTCCTCAATTCTGGGTAAATTAGCAAGAAATAAATGGAATGTAATTCCAATTCCACATGGAACAATTCTTGAACCAAAAGGTCAAGACCTTGATTTTGTGAATGTAGCACATAGCCATCTTATACACTCTGATTGGGAAAAATTGGAGAAATTATCAAGTGGTTTTACCCCATTTAGAATTAAGCATGTATTATTGAAGATTAAGAAGGATTATGTTCTTTCTTATGAGTTTTATAAATGGATTCAGCTCAAACACCCTAAGTTTCACAACCTTGAAACTCATTCCATGATTCTCCATGTTTTGACCAAACACCGGAAATTTAAGTCTTCTCAATCGATTATGAAGGATATACTGAGTTCGCGGCGGTCTATTTATTTGCCACGTCAGTTGTTTCAGGCTATATTGAACTCGTATCGATTGTGTGATTCGTCTCCTCTTGTGTTTGACTCGCTTTTTAAGATGCATGCCCATATGAAGAAATTTAAGAATGCTATCGCGACCTTTTGCCACATGACTTAAAAATATTGTATGACTTGCACGTGACTCAAAGCAACCCACAATTTAATATAGCGGTGTATAAGGAAATTTTTTTTAAAAAAAAAGAAACAATCATGAACCACCCCAAATACCCAAACGCAAAATCGAACCCTCTCTCTCTCCTCTTTCTTCAGCTTTCAGATCTGAAAACTTCATATTGTAAACCTAATTGTTCATCACTATCCTTTATTCTTATACAATCTAAGCTATCTTTTGAAACTGCCTGAAATTTAGCGAATTTGAGTCGAAATCGTGGTAATGTTCTTCCGCTCCTTGTTGATTTTTTCAATTGACGGTAATTTCGTTCTTTTTCTCATCAATTTCCTTACTTGTGTGCATAAATATCATTCAGATTGACTTTGTTATATTGAGTTGTTGTGAAATTACATTGAATTTTTAGTTATTGTGTAGTAGAAAGCCATTGTATTTAAATCTAGGGTTTGACTGTATGGCGTGTTGGGTGTAGGGGATTTAGTGAGCGTTTTAGGCTATATACGCTTCAATTATTTAAGGTTTTGGTCTAACTAAGAATCTCAGTTGTTGCAGAATTTCATTCGGTTTTGTTTTACTACTCAGATATGCCCTTTTCATTTTCTGGGCTGGGTGTTACGCTATGAACTCAGAAATTGTGTAAATCGGGTTTCAAATTCATGGGATTTCACCAATTAGGTAGAATATAAATACAATACCATTTTACATGATTGTTTAGATTTAGAGATATACCGTATATAATAGAACAAATGGAGTATTATAGTGGTGATTAATTGGTTTTAGATATCTGAGAAAGCAGAGAAGTTGCATACATTTCACCATTCCAGCTTTTATCACAATTTTCTTTATTTTTTATTTACTTGGACCAATCAATCATTTGATGTTGCTGAAGAAAAAAGAACGACGAGCTTTCAAAGCTTTATAAGTTTGCATTGACTTATTATAAATATTATCTGAATTCTGAACCAACTTTGATCTTATTACTTTGGTTAAAAAACACAATTATTACAAGTTATTTTCAATTTTCATCCAAATAAGTTAAGATACCAAGCTAAATATCTCAAAATTCTCATAAAAGATGTGTTAGCATTCCTGTTTTGGCAAGGTGATGAATTGCTTGGTTTTGTTGTGCAGTTGACGGTGGCTGGGAACACTTGAGCTTTATTACCTTAATGTTTAAGCTGTAGCTCGGGATTAGAAGCTCAGTAAAATAAGAAGTCAAAATGACACTGTAGGAGAAGTGGCCCCTGTGATGAAGAAGAAATTTAGTCTTAAAAAGAGAGTAAGAAGACCGCGGGATTGAATAGCCGAGCTTGCTAAGTGTGAAATAGTACTAATTATCCTCTCTAAAGAAATTCATCATCAATGAGGTCTGCTGCTCTCTTTTACACATGTTTGGTTTCTCACCTGTCTTTGTTTCCCTATTATTCTGCGTGAAAGTCTGAAATCGAGGTTTGAGCAATGAAATGAAAGTTTTAGAATCAGTCTTAAATTTGCTTGATTCTAAAACTTTGCAATGAAAGTTGTTGGTTTGAGCAATTCCTCAATTCTGGGTAAATTAGCAAGAAATAAATGGAATGTAATTCCAATTCCACATGGAACAATTCCTGAACCAAAAGGTCAAGACCTTGATTTTGTGAATGTAGCACATAGCCATCTTATACACTCTGATTGGGAAAAATTGGAGAAATTATCAAGTGGTTTTACCCCATTTAGATTTAAGCATGTATTATTGAAGATTAAGAAGGATTATGTTCTTTCTTATGAGTTTTATAAATGGGTTCAGCTCAAACACCCTAAGTTTCACAACCTTGAAACTCATTCCATGATTCTCCATGTTTTGACCAAACACCGGAAATTTAAGTCTTCTCAATCGATTATGAAGGATATATTGAGTTCGCGGCGGTCTATTTATTTGCCAAGTCAGTTGTTTCAGGCTATATTGAACTCGTATCGATTGTGTGATTCGTCTCCTCTTGTGTTTGACTCGCTTTTTAAGACGCATGCCCATATGAAGAAGTTTAGGGATGCTACCGCGACCTTTTGCCACATGAAGGATTATGGGTTTCTTCCTACAATAGAGTCTTGTAATGCTTACATGAGTTCATTGCATAGTTTGAATCAGGAAAAAATTGCATTGGCTTTTTATAAGGAGATTCAGAAAAATGGTATTTTGCCAAATGTTTATACTATGAACATGGTTATTTATGCTCATTGTAAGCTTGGTAGTTTGGAAAAGGCCTTGGAGGTGTTTCAGGATATGGCAAGTATGGGTATCTTTCCTACTGTAGCATCACATAATATACTTATTTCTGGGTATTGCAATAAGGGCTTCTTCACCTCTGCCGTGAAGCTAAAAGCCTTGATGGAAAAGAACGGATTGAAGCCGGATAGTATTACCTATAACACCCTCATCAATGGATTTTGTAAGCAAGGGAAATTGCATGACGCGAACAAGGTTTTTAGTGAGATGAAAGCAGCACGTGTGCCTCCAAATACTGTAACTTACAATACTTTAATAAATGGATATAGCCAGTGGGGTAATAGTGAGATGGGATATGAACTTTATGAAGAGATGCTGAAAGATGGGGTGAAGGTTGATATGGTGACGTATAATGCTTTGATATTGGGATTCTGCAAGGAGGGCAAGACTAAGAAAGCAGCCATTATGGTTAAAGAACTTGACAAGCAGAATTTAGCCCCAAATTCCTCAACCTATTCTGCTCTTATTTTAGGGCAGTGCACGAGAAAGAATTCTGAACGTGCATTTCAATTGTACAAGAGTATGATAAGAGATGGTTGTTATGCAACGAGTAATACATACGAGATTTTGATCTCTTCTTTCTGTCAGAATCGTGATTTTGATGGAGCAGTTCAGGTTCTGAGGGAAATGCTAGGGAGAAGTATGGTTCCTGGTCCTGAAATTCTCTCTGAGTTGTGCAATGGGCTTTGCCAAAATGGAAATGAAGATTTGGCTGTAAGCTTGCGCAATGAGGTTGAAGCTAGATGTCGTAGCTGAGGCTGAGGGGTTCTGGAGTTACCTCAAGGTTTTATTTGAAGTCTGAAACAAATGGCTTTACAGCCTTCACTTGATGAGTTCCACTTTTGAGGTTTGCCACAACATGAATACAAATACCTCTCTTCTGTTACCTTTGCTCTTATATTTTTTTCTGTTTTTTTTTTGTTTTTTTTAAATTATTATTTTTTTAATTACTTTGATATAGAAGGTGAAATTTAATAATCCATCTAAAATTCTGCAAGATAATGAAACACTTCTGCAGTTCTGCTTTGTGATGTAGGCTGTTTGGGATAAATGCTTCTGCCGTTTGCCTGCTTTAATGTAACCTGCAGTCAGGCATTATATATGATATCTGTGAATAAATTAAACATACTCACCCATGACATTGGGATAGTTTGGTGTGACAGGAGACGGATGTTGAGAAACTGCAGCAAAGGGATTATTCAAATCTTAAGGTGGGTCGAATGGTGTAAGTTAGATTACACAAATTCTGTTTTCTTGTTGATTTAATGTGCTTTGAATTGTGAACTATATTTGTTCTCTACAAGATTTAAAATGAAAACTAAAATTGGCGGGATGCTAGTCTTTTGCGCTTTTTTGTTGACATGCGAGGTGCTGATGTTGATGACCGCCAGGTAATTTTAAAGCTTGATTATTTTTGTTTCTTAATTTCTCAATTTTTAAAATTTGAATCAATCCAAGGCCGATGCATTTATGCAACCCAAGTTCATTTAGGTGGTTCATATTTCAAACTGGCATGTGACATGTATGTCTGTGCACTGAATGAGCTTTTTTTATTTTTTTTTAATTGCTGATAGCTTAGATTCAATATCATCATCTGTTATTCTTAGGATCCTACAAATATTTAGTTTTGGAAAGTAGGTTTGAGGAATCCTTCAGCATATGTTTGCTTTATCTGTTTGACAGCTTAGGGATGACCTGATGACAATGCTAATCGCTGGACATGAAACTACAGCTGCTGTTCTTACTTGGTCTATTTTCCTTCTTTCTCAGGTATGATTGACCTATATAATCTTCCATAGGCAAAAAATATTTGACACTGGATCCTAGTCTTGTTTTTGTCCCTTTTCTTTGCCATTGGTGCTGGGCTTAATTTTGCTTTTGGTGCAGAATCCTTCCAAAATGAAGAAGGCTCAAGCTGAAATAGATGCAGTATTAGGCAAGGGAAGAGTAACCTTTGACTCACTTAAAAAAATTGGAGTATGTACCAAGTCACCCTCTTATACGCTTATGTCAATGATATTGCTATGGGATAAATAAGTGTTGAAGAAAAATAGGTTTCAATTGTGACATTAAAGTTGTCCCACTTTTACTCCCTTCGTCAAGGGTTACGTAACTTACATATATTACTTAGATGTCTCACAAAGTACCTGCCCAAATTATCTCAGTACCTTTCACTCTCTATCTCTACTCCATTTCTCAATGAAACTTAACTAGTAAAATATATTAAGGGACCTGATGAATTTAAACTTAACCTAAAGATATTAACAATATATGCATAAAAACTTTCCGTGTAGGTATATAATCTTCATAGATCTCCATACTTCTGGGATAAACCTGATGAATTTGAACCAGAGAGATTTTTAGTGCAGAGAAAAAGTGAAGATATAGAAGGATGGAATGGCTTTGATCCATCTCGGAGTCCTGGAGCTCTGTATCCTAATGAGGTTACTTGGTGTTGCTGGATCGTCAAATCCATTCATTTTTCTCTAGAGCATCACTAATTAATCGTTTGCACTTGCAAATATCAGATTGTAGCAGATTTTGCGTTCTTGCCTTTTGGTGGTGGACCGAGAAAGTGTGTGGGAGACCAGTTTGCTCTAATGGAATCTACAATCTAATCAAAGCTCTTGCTCTAATGGAATTCGTTGCCAAACATAGCCTCTATGATGGACATAATCTGTGTATTTCACATAGCAAGTGTTCTGCCTCCATGTCCATGTTATTCTACTTACAAGTTACAAACGCTGCAATGTCACATTTGAAGAGCCTTCATGATCTTCATCGGTTCGTTTGCTGTCAATAAATTCTGAACACAGTTAATCACTAGCTACTTGCCATCAGTACTTAGGCCTCGATTTGAAGAGGGGTTTATCTAAATTCTTTTTTTGCCGGTGAACATTGTTGCCCTCCTACAAGCTAATTAAGACCAGTTCATCTCACAAGTTGTCTGTCTATAGTGTTCATTACCCCGAAGCAAATACAAAGGCCAGCCTGTTCGTCTTTTTGAAGTACCATAGTGCTACAAGCAGAATGCTATTTAAGACCTACTTGATGCCCTCTTTGTGTCCATCTTTGACCAATTGAATTAGAACTTCCAGCACTTACTGGGAACTATTCCAAGGCACGATCATCTCTCTCAAAAGCCCGAGGAATGAAGATGTTCACTAATACCCTAAGGGAATTTGAACATGTGACCTATTGTAACATGCTCTCAATGTTAACCTCTAAGCCTAGACTTCATTGGTAAATACCTGGATGAGATATAACGTAATCAAGCCTTCGCTTCTAATGTGTGAATACTTGCTTGGTAATTTCATTACAAGTTAGATTCATATCTTTCTATTTATAAAATCCTTCTCTTTGCTTCATAAATTCACAAATATTCTCACAAACTCACAACAAAGAAAAGGAAAGCCAAAGAAAATTGAGAAAATTGGGGGGACGTTTTTCCAAAGTGAGCCAATTTTGGCAAATATTAACCAAAATATTAACCAAAATGGTTGAAATAACGAAATGTATCCTGTTTCTCAAGGACTAAAGGTTTCGATGTTGTTTGCTTAGTTTTAGAATACAATTTCTTCGTACATGTATAAAAAAAGTCAACTTCCTTGTTTGTAATCTGTTGACCAGGAAATAAAGAACATGTTTTCAATATCTATCCTCTACAATCTGCTCACAAATTGCGTATGCTGAAAGTTGTTCATTCTTATCACTGTGTCGTAAAATATATAGGCCCCAATTTGGACGTTTTTCCAAAGTGAGCCAATTTTGGCAAATATTAACCAAAATGGTTGCGTGGCAAAAGTATTTACCAAACTAAGCTTTCAGGCTAAAAACGTTGTCTGGGACAGCGTCTTTGTTGTTGACCTTTTTTTTAAAATTTTTGTAATTGCCTTTTATTTATAAAAATGTTTTAAAAAAAAAAACAGTTATACCAAAGCGCTGTCCCAGACAGCGCTTTAGGTACAAACTTCCTTGTACCTAAAACGCTGTCTCAGATAGCGTCTTATTTTCAACCTAAAACGCTGTCTGGGACAGCGTTTCTCTGCTGGTGTGCAAAACAGCAGCAGAATCAGCCTTTTGCCACTGATCTGCCACTTTCTTCTGCTCCAGACAGCGTTTTTAGGTTGATTTTTTTTTTAAAAAAAAACCCAGGCATAAAACGCTGACCGAGACATCGTTTTAGCCTGGAAGCTTAGTTTGGTAAATACTTTTGCCACGCAACCATTTTGGTTAATATTTGCCAAAATTGGCTCACTTTGGAAAAACATCCAAATTGGGGCCTATATATTTTACAACACAGTGATAAGAATGAACAACTTTCAGCATACGCAATTTGTGAGCAGATTGTAGAGGATAGATATTGAAAACATGTTCTTTATTTCCTGGTCAACAGATTACAAACAAGGAAGTTGACTTTTTTTATACATGTACGAAGAAATTGTATTCTAAAACTAAGCAAACAACATCGAAACCTTTAGTCCTTGAGAAACAGGATACATTTCGTTATTTCAACCTGAGAAGAAAAGAATTTATAGGGCAAAAGTACAATATCAACAATGATGTTTACAGCTTTAGGTAATCTGACTATTATCTGAATGTATATGTTTGTTTTCTAGTAAATCTATAATTGTAATGTTGCATTCTTGTTTCAGCTAAAACATGAACTGCATGCCATAGAACAAGAAAGTAGAGATGCAGCAAAATGGATTTACAGCTTCATAACTTGGATCGTGATTTTTCAACAAGCTCTCGTCTGAGAAGCTTTCCTGAAGCTGACTTTGGGATGGCGCTTAAAAATGTTACCTTTCTTAATCTCTTGTAAGGTGCAACCTGTAGAAAAAGAGAGTAACTGACAAAGATATCCATAAGATTGTATTCAAGTTGTTTCTAACAATCCTAGACAGACCACACCCTCTTTGAAAAGGAATTATGTACAAAGATTTGAGAAAAAACAATTGTTCATATTGTCATCTACCTGATCCGCGACAAACTTCTTGACATCTTCTTCCTGTATGGAACTATTGGGTGATCGAACCACATACGCAATAGGAACTTCACCAGCTTCATCATCGGGAAATCTAATAATTATGAAAGCATAGATTGTCAATAAAGTTAAACAGGTGACCTAAAGCCTAAGCTCTAAAAAGGATGTAAGAGGGACAGGGTGCTTTGTTATATAAAACTTACGGGATGACAGCAGCATCTAGTACTTCAGGATGTGAAAGAAGAACTGCTTCAAGTTCTGCTGGTGCAACCTAATTGTAATAAACAAAGGAAACATACTATATGTCAATTATGTTAAGTATAATTTGAAGCTTTCATTGGGCCAAACATATCTTTCAGAAAACAACCTCGTGTAAATATGAGCAATAACTAAATCTGCTTTTTATTTTTTTTATTTTTTATTTTTTTTCTAATTGATGTTTAGTCTTGTGTTAGCCCCTCTGGGCTCTCTAAGGGTATGAGGTATTTGTTTCAAATTGTTTTAATACTGCAGGAATCAGAAGATCTCTCCAGAATGTGGTCTCCAAAGGAGAAACACTTCTTGAAACAAAGATCAAACAGATTAAATCTACATACAAATAGAAAAGAGCTTTGAGCTCTTGACACATAATCATGATTTGAAGGGTTGCAACAGAATGCTTCATGACTAATGTATTTTAAGAGCCAAGAACAACTGCATGATTTGTATAAATTATTATTCGCCTGATAGAAGATAAAGTATCTACTTTGCATCAGTACGCCTTCTTCATATGGACACTGTTTACTAAGTTAACAGGGCTGTCCACAGAAGAGATGACAAAATATAAGATTGCAAGGTATTTACTTCTGATATATACTGAAGCGTTCTACAAATTTTTAGGTGTTTTTGCATGGATGATCATAAACAAAACAAGGGAATTGCGGAACTATAAGGCTTCAGGTCAAAATTCCCATTGTCATTAGCGCTCAGAAACATTAGTGATGTGTGTCTTTCAATAATAATTTAATATTTATAAAACGAGGGAAATGCAGTAGGTAATTAATTACACCAAAGACTGTTAAAGTGTCCGTTTTGTCCAATTGTCCAGGCAAAAGACAAGAATGCGTATGCGATAACTATTACAATAATGCATTCTGGAAATACATATTCTGTATTTTTAGTTATCCTCTCATCTTCTAGGGAAACAAACACAGAAATAAGATATGAATGCAACAAAAAATATGCAAATATTTCAGTGAGGATCATAAAAAATCAATACCTGAAAACCCTTGTATTTGATGAGCTCTTTCAGTCTGTCAACCACATAAAGTTGCCCTTCCTCATCGAAATACCCAAGATCTCCTGTATGTACCCAGCCTTGATTATCAATAGTTGACTTGGTGGCTTGTGGATTATTTAAGTAACCTGCACATTGAAATTATACCAAATACTTTATTTAGTTGGTCACCTATAGCCAAAAGGGTAATTTATTCAATCGGAAGAAGTAACTGAGACCAGAGATGTTTTTATTGCATCATTATTGATGCATTTGCAACCAGGTGAAAAATAAATAAAAAAAATAAAATTGTAAAAGTATACTTTGTCCACCACTGCACTTTTCTTTTGAAAAAGATTGGTTTTAAAAATCCAGCACAGTGTGATGTTTAAGCAATTAAAGATGCATGTAAAGCTTTTCAAGCAGAAGGTAGACTAAGAATATGCTTTTTTCTTTTGGAAAAATGCTGGTTCAAAAAGATTAGATTGCTTTGTTATCAAAGTAATAGATTCCAGAATTAAAGACACAAACCTCTGCGGACCTACCATTTCAAGTTTTCAGATCATAGACATGATAGTTACTTTCCTAAGATTAAACAAAAAGATCAGGAGTAAAATGCTTATTTACTGATGCTTTGAAATAAAAGAATCTTCGTCCACTCAATGGAATACTACGAGGACAAAGTACACAAAAGTTTGCCTTTTTCAAAACGGAAAACATTTACCATATGCAGCATAGAACTAATAATCACCTTTCATCATATTAGGCCCACGGACCCATATTTCACCCAGTTGCTTTGGAGGAAGAGACTTCAATGTATCTACATCAATTATCTGAGCTTCAACACTTGCAGCTAACATTCCAGTTGAACCAGAATTTCGACCACCTAGTCTTGGGTGTTCTACAGAGATAATTCCACATGTTTCTGTCATACCATACCCCTGAAAGTATAATGAAACTCTATATCAGAGACGTCGCTCTACCAATTGTATTAAGTAGAAATAACTATGATCTCCAAAAATACCAGCTGACACTTACCACGACACAATAAGAAAGTACATCGATATAGTATTATTGGGGAATTCCATTAATAGGTAACAAGCTGAAATGAATACTCCAGTAGTCCAGTTCCAAATTTCAAGTCTTTAAATAATAGCCATAATATTTCTCCATCAGATATGAACTTCGTTTATGAAAAGGGAAACATAATATGCTAACTGCAGAAAATTATCCCGGGTTTTTTTTGGAATACTACACAAGAAATCGATAAAAATCCGATATACACAGAAACTGTTTCCTAAAAAACCAGAGTCAAAACAACTTTGTGAAATCATAGATTCTGAGTTGTTAATATTGTTAAAAGAAAAAATAAACAAGTTGACAATGGAATAAAATAATAAGGGTCGTTAAACAAATTGTAGTTCTGTTTCAGTTGAGTATTTAAAGGTAATACCCTCCCTATTCACACCTCTACTCAGGCCATTAAAATATATGTGCAGGCAATTTAGAACTGTTCCATGTTTAGCATGTGACATAAAATATCATAATGAATTTCATAAAGAATATCAAAGGGAGATTAGTTTCAAAGAAATTATACCTGCATTATCGCAGCCTGAGGCACAACTTTAGAGCACTCCTGCATCATCTCCTTCCCCAAAGGCGCGGCCCCGGAACCAATCTGCTTCAAAGATGACAGATCATATTTCTTAACAGCATTATGCTTAGCCAATGCAAGCACAATTGGTGGAACAATCCACAATTTAGTAACCCTATACTTCTCAATAGCTTTCAACATCAACTCGAAATCGAATTTGGCCATACTAACAACAGCATTACCCATCTGCAACTGACCATACAAAACCACAGACAGTCCAAACACATGAAACATTGGGATCACACACAAGAACACTTCATCGAATTCGCCCTCGAATTTTTGATCACTTGATACCATCAATGAGGCAGCAATGAAATTTCCATGAGTTAGTATCACACCTTTACTAACACCAGTAGTACCAGATGAATACAAGAGTGCAGCAGTGTCACTTTGTTTGATCACAACCTTTGGAAAATCCACAGCAGACCCATTAACCAAATCATTGAAATAAACAACTTTAGAACTTGAATTTAAAACCCCATTATCCTTGGACCCTAAAATCAAAGCAGGCAAATTAAAACCCTTAAGTTTATCCCAAAATTCTGGAACTGTTACAACCAATTTGGGATTACAATCATCAATCTGCTTCTTAATCTCTGAAACAGTATAAATAGGATTCACAGTAGTTGCAACTGCACCAACTGCAACAATACCCAGAAAAATTACAGGGTAATAAATTGAATTTGGAGCAAGAATAAGAACAGCTTGCCCTTTTCGAATACCCAGTTGGGTTAATCCATAAGAAACCTTAGAAACCATGGATTTCAACTGGGAAAAATTCAAGGTTTTCCCAGAATCAGAGTCAATCAAAGCAGGTTTTTCTGAAAATGAAGAAACATTTCTAAAGAGAAAAGAAACCATACTTAAATTTGGATTTTTGGGTGAGATTATTTGTGGTCTTAATGACCTGTAAACACCATCTCTGCCATAGCCAGAACGCTCCATTGCTAGAGTATTTTGGCAATGGAGGAGAGAGAAAATCTAAGAAAAAAAATATGGGATTGGAAGAAAAGTTCAAGATTCAAGATTTGGCTGAAAATGAAACGTAGTGGATTTTCAATAATTTATGGAGTTTTGGACTGTAGTCAGTCACAATGTTAGGAATAGGGACAGGCAAATTGATAAAAAAACCATAAAATTGGCCAGTTAGGAAGGATGAGAGACCACGTAACGCCAAAAATTAATGATATGGCGTGCCGATGCTTCGTGGCCTCATTGTTAAAGATTTTACCTTGAAAATTTAAATTTTTGACAACTTTGCTTTTGTCAAACCAAATTGTTTAGGTTTTTGGGGTGCAGGCAGATGGCATTTAAAGGGAGGTTAGTGAGGTACCAAGAAATACATAACGAGGGGTAGGATTGTCTTTTCACTTGTAATTTGAAAAATTCTAATCAACAATTCCGTTATTCTCTCTGATATCCGTTATCAATAATATTTTATTTTTAATTTAATCTAAGGGATATTTCAATGGTAATCCCCTACAATTGCTACGCACCAACGGTAACCCTTTTTTTTTGGATTATACGAAATGACCTTAGTTATCATTTTTCTCCTAATGAAGACATTAATAATGGTGTTTTAACATAAAATTAAACCATGGTTAACCAAAATAGGGAAATGACAAAAATGCCCCCTTTTATTTGACAGATTTTATTTATTAAAAAAAAATAAAAAAAAATACTCTGGTAGCCCCCCAACCCCACAGTCCAACATCCACCACCTGACCCTAACCTTCCGCCTCCAGCCCAACCCCTGCCGGCGAACCCCACTAGCCCCCACCCTAGCTAGTGAACCCACCCAATCCATCCATTTCGACAACCCTACCCCTGAACCCCCACCACCCCAACCACATCCGATGACCCCACTTATTCCGGCAACGATTCTACACGTGAACCCCCCAGTCCCCCCACCCAGCCCCAGCCCCAACCCCTGCCACCTCCCCGCCTCCCATCTCCCGCTGCCGCACCTTTTAAAACGCCCAGCCCGCGCACCTCATCAGCCCCCACTAGTAGAAAAAACTAAATAGGCACCCCCCTATAGCATCGGTTCTTGAAAACCGATGCCAAAATAAACGGGCGGGACCAAAAAATTAAGAGTTGGCACCATAACTAACCAAAACCGGTGCCAAGCATTTAATTAGCACCTGTTCAAACCGGTGTCGACTTGTGAAATTACAAAAAAAAAAAAAAGATGGGGAAGGAGTTGGCACCGGTTCTCCTTAAACCGGTGGCAATTAAGGTAATTAGAACCGGTTCAAACCGGTGCCATTTTTTAAAAAAAAAACGCGAGTTTTGCTGCTTCAAGCTTGGTTCAACGTCTTTCTTTCCTCGTTCCTCGTTTTGGCTTCAATAATTCCCACGACATTTGCCCTATTCTCTTCTCCCTCCATCTCCATTGAAGGGTTGTGCGACCTTAAATTTGTCACCTCCATTGAAGGGCTTTGCGAGCTTTCTCCTCTCCATTGAAGCTGTTAAGCTAAGCGACCTTCGTACTCCGTCCATACGTACTACCCATCTCTCCTCCATTGAAGCAGCTTCAAGGTAAGTATCTACCTTAGGTTTTAGTTACTCCATTGATGAATTCCTTCCTACTCTTGAGTTTTTTGAGGATTTGGTTTTCAATTTAGTAATTATAATGTTATTGTAATCAAGATTTGAGGTTAGGGTTTGGCTTGTTTGAGGTTAGGGTTTTGGTTTCTGGATTATGGGTATTTCTGGGTATCTGGGTCCTGGGTTTTTCTTGATTTTTTTTTTTTCAGTTTTTTCTAGGTTTATTGTTTTCTGGTTTTTATTGTTTTCAGAGTTTTTGTTGGTTATTTCTTTGTTCATAGTTTCTGAGTTCGACATTTCAAGGTTAATTTTGGTTTTTTGGGTTCGAAATTCCTGGGTTTTTATTTGATTTTTATCAATTTTTCTGGGTTTATTAGTTTCTAGGTTTTTCTTGGTTTTTTTATTGTTAAAGTTTCTGAGATCAATATTTCTAAGTTTTTTGAGTTCTTTTTAAGTTCAAAATTTTTGGGTTTAAATTTTTTAGGTTTTTCTGAAAAAATGATGGTGTTGAATTAGTTGCTTTACTGATTGATGAATTGTTTAATTAAGTTAACTTAATTTATTTTATATGCAATTCATGCCAAAATTTTGTATGAATTTAACAGAATTGGAAGATAAAAAACAAAATTCTAGGGTTTATGTAATTTATGAAAAACAAAATTCTAGGGTTTATGTAATTTATGAAAAACAGAATCCAGATGCAACTTGGTCGTCTTAGCTTTAACAATCAAAGAATCGACGAAAGTAGTCTCATGTCACCGCATAATTTGTTATCACCTCATTCTCCCATTCCTCAATCTCCACTCATTAAAGCCAGAACCTAAACCATTTTAAGTATGATCGAAGAAGCATATATAAGTATAAATAAAATCATGTATGTAGCAATTTCAATAATTCGTGTGTCATATTTATCCGAATAACTAAGAATCTTCCTAGTATTCAATACTCCAATGATTTTTTGCAGTTTTTCTGATAATTCAGACTGCCAACTAGCGATTCGTTGGGTTTATTATTGTGTAAGTTTAAGGGCCAGGGTCAATTGTACTTAGGTTTTTTTCCCCAGATTATTTTTGTTTGGGGTTACCATATCAATATATTAGTGTTTTTCAATAAGATGTTACACATATATACATATCTGTTAGTGAAATATACTACATAGCGAATTCTTAGATTGAATATCATTGCTCAACTTCTCAGTCCTTTAGTATCACCCTATACTATAAATCTAATCAAATTATGCACATTAACAGGTAGATGAGAATCCCAGAACTTGATAAAAAAAACGAGGTAAGAGCAACATTAAACGAATACGGAGTACATGTAATAAAAAGCTCAAACGAATACGGGCCCCTTACATCTATCAACTCCTCGCACCCAACCACCGAGCCACATCACACCACAACGCAACAACCTACAGCCGCCCAACCTCCGGCAGCCCACACATCACCAATTGCTCCACCAATTCTCCACCTCCAGTCGTCAATTCGCCACCAATTAACGCTGGCCACTTCCCAGCTCACCTTAAAACCGTTACCAATTCGATTTTTACCAATTACCACCGTCTTCACCCTAATCTCCCTTTGCAATCAACAATTTAATCACCAACAATTTTAATTTCGACCACAATGGCAGCTACTAACATCAATTTAACCCCCACCTAGCCCCTCCCCTGCCCCGTCGACGAATCCCACCCTTTTCCGATTAGGTTTCAACGAGTGAGATTATTGCAGGTAGGTCGACTATGAACACAGCGAATGGGTTGTCTGTGTTCGGCGGTCTAGAGTCCAGGTGGTCGGGTAGTTGGGGTCGCCGGCTGTGAAAGGGGAAGGGATATGGCGGTGGCTGGCTGGTGAGATGGTGGTGTGGACTTGTCGCTGTTAATTTTTCTAAATGTTTTTCTTTTTTTCTTAAAAAAAAACTAACCATAGTTAATTTTAAATTGACTATTTTATGTTAAAACACCATCATTAATGTCATCTTTAGGAGAAAAAAGAAAAGTAGTGTCATTTTGTATAATCCAAAAAAACAGAGGGTTACCATTGGTGCGTAGCAATAATAGGGGGTTACCATTGAGAGTATCCCTTAATTTAATTTTGTAGTTCCTCTCTCCTCTTCGCCAATGTTGTGAGCTCTTCGTAATCTCAGTCACTCACTGTTATCTTCTCTTTGATTTCCCTCTTTTCCATTCTCTTTTTTCCTCGGTTGTTCTTTGTGATTCGTGTTTTATGGTTGGTAGTATTGCTATCCCCGTTGCTGGAGTCATCGAATTGCGGTGGTGTTGAAGGAGTCGAATCCCGGTGATTCCCAATAAGGTAAAGCATAATTGTGTTTGAATAAGAGGGTATGAAATTTTTTATTGTACACGGTGATGTAAGTCTAAAACACTCCCCAACAAGTTTTTATGGTATTTAGACTTGAATGAAACGCTACTCACTTTGGAACAACTTACAATGGTGAAAACTAACCAAAACTCAAGAACACACTCAAAGTTTTGGGTTCTTAGGCTAGAGAAAAGACACACTCAATCTCTCCCTAATCTTGTCACTCAAGAACTAACTCAAAGTAACAAGGAACAACACTCAAACTTTGGACAAACACAAAGAAGAATGTTAAGCAAACCTCACGGTTTTTATGTATAACTGAAAAATTGATTTTATTTCTGGTTTGCTCTCCTTTTTATAGAGGAAAGGAGCAGCAAATAAGCACACCAAAAGACAAGGAAAACCGTCCAAAATATGGAGAGGCAAAAGCCATGGTTTTCCTTTAATTACAAGCTAGCTTAAATGCCTTAATTAAGTCTAAAGATGAAGAGTTAAAATCTTCCTATTACAACCAGCCAAAGTGCAACTCTTGGCATTATTTTTCAACAAAGAAAACAACAAACTTAAGCTAATAATACTAAGTAAACGGACCAAGCAACACACGCCCAAAAATAGTAGTGAAATGGGCCAAAGTGTGATGTATGCCCAATTGCTTCCAATCTTCAATCCACCCATGAAATGCTATATAGAATTTCGGCCCTCTTTGGAAATGGATAAAACCCAAGTGTTTCCAAGACTAAAGCAACAGGTTCATGAGCCAAAGAAGTTGACTTTGGATCATTCCCCCCTTCTTTAGAAGAGTTTGCCCTCAAACTTGAATCATCCAAGTATGGTGATAAATCCCCTACATTGAAAGTAGCACTAACACCCATCAACTCATTAGGAAGCTTAATTTTATAAGCACTATCATTCACCCTCTCAAGAACTCTAAAAGGACCGTCAGAACGAGGCATAAGCTTGTTTTTGCGAAGCTTAGGGAACCTCTCCTTCCTCAAATGTAACCAAACCAAGTCCCCAGGATGAAAAATAGGCTGTTTGCGTTTTTTATTGGCTTGCTCTTGGTATTTCTTATTCATCTCCTCAATTCTTTTATTCACTTGCTCACAGGTTTTTTGAAAGGTTTCCACCCTCTTTTTAGCATCTTTCTCCACAATGTCACTCTTAACCATTGGAACAAGATCAATCGGCACAAATGGATTCACTCCATAAACTACTTCAAATGGGGAACGAGAAGTAGTTAGGGAATGAGCTTTATTGTAAGCAAACTCCGCATGGGCTAGTTTCATGTCCCAATCTTTCTACGTTTTGCTTACAAGACCTCGCAACAAAGTACCCTAAGTCCTATTAGTAACCTCGGGTTGCCCATCAGTTTGGGAATGATGAGAGGTACTAAATAGTAACTTGGTACCCACAAGCTTCCATAGGGTCCTCCAAAAATGACTAAGGAATTTGGAGTCCTTATCATATACTATACATCGAGGAATGCCATGGAGTTTGACGATTTCCTTGAAGTACAGTTCGGCCACTTTCACGACATCATCAGTTTTATTACAAGCTACAAAGTGTGCCATTTTAGAAAATCTATCCACAACTACCATTATGCTATCCCTTCCCCTTTGCGTTCGTGGAAAACCCCATAATGAAATCCATACTAACACTTTCCCATGGAGCATCGGGAACTGGCAATGGAGTGTAGAGACCCTTAGTGAAGTGTCCCTTAGCCTTTTGACAAGAAGCACATCTCTCAACAACATGAGTAACATCCTTGATCATTCTAGGCCAATAGAAGTGTTCGCCTAAAATATCAAGGGTCTTTTGTATCCCAAAATGTCCGGCCAATCCCCCACTATGAACTTGTCTTACCAACAACTCCCTTACTCCACTTTCCGGAACACACAATTTGTTACCCTTAAAGAGGTAACCATCTTGCCACACAAACTCCTTAGTCGGAGTTTCGATCTCACTAGCAAAGTCGGGATCATCCATGTAACACTCCTTGAGTTGTTCAAAACCCAAGATTTTAGCATCAACCATGGAAAGCAAATAGTTTCGACGAGACAATGCATCGGCCATGACATTACTCTTACCATCTTTGTACTTGGAGCTGAAAGTAAATGATTGGAGAAACTCCACCCATTTAGCATGCCTCTTGTTGAGTTTTTGTTTCCCATGTATGAACTTTAGAGCCTCGTGATCGGAATGAAGAACAAATGGCTTTGGTCTAAGGTAGTGAGACTAATGATCAAGGGCTCTAACTATGGCATAGAACTCACGGTCATAAGTGGAATAGTTCAACTTCGCCCCATTCAACTTCTCACTAAAGTAGCTCATGGGCTTCTTCTCTTGAATCAAAACAGCACCTATTCCAATCCCACTTGCATCACACTCCACCTCAAACACTTTGTTGAAATCCGGTAGCACAAGTATAGGAGCGTTGCAAAGAAGATATTTGGCCCTCTCAAAGGCCTTCTGTGCCGCTTCATTCCACTCAAAATCACCTTTTTTTGTCAATTTCGTGATTGGAGCCATGATGAATGAGAAGTTTTTTATGAACCGCCTATAGCGTGAGGCTAGCCCATGAAAACTCCTTACTTCGTGAACATTGGTTGGAGCCAACCAAGTTTGAATCGCCTTCACCTTTTCAGGATCTACATGTACCCCCTCTCATGTTACAATGTATCCTAAGAATACAACACTAGGAGTCATGAATACACATTTCTCAAGCTTACCATACAACTTCACCTCCCTCAATTTTTCAAACAACCTCCTTAAATGAATTACATGATCTTCATTGCTTTTACTATACACAAGAATGTCATCTAAGTAAACAACAATAAAATCATTAAGGAATGGACGGAGGACTTCATTCATCAACCTCATGAAGGAGCTTGGGGCGTTGCAAAGCCCAAATGGCATCACCAACCACTCATACAACCCTTGCTTTGTTTTGAAAGCCGTTTTCCACTCATCTCCCTCTCAAATTCTCATTTGATGGTAACCACTCCTCAAGTCAATTTTGGAAAAGACTAAGGCACCATTCAACTCATCCAACATATCTTGCAAGCGAGGCATAGGAAAACGATATTTGATGGTTATATTGTTAATGGAACGACTATCAACACACATTCTCCAAGTACCATCTTTCTTTGGTACTAAAAGAGCGGGAACGGCGCAAGGACTAAGGCTCTTTCTCACATAGCCTCTCTCTATCAATTCATTCACTTGTCTTTCAAGTTCCTTACTCTCCTCTGGATTACTCCTATAGGCAGCCTTGTTGGGCAAAGGTGCTCCTGGAATCAAGTCAATGGCATGCTCAATGCCCCTTATTGGAGGGAGTCCCTTGGGCAAGTCATTGGGGAACACATCTTTGAATTCTTCCAACAACTCTTTAAAAAGTAATGAGTCATTGCAAGAATTCACTTCCTCATCTTTGGTTCTCACAACCAAAGCATACCCCCACCATTTTCTTCCACTATTTTCTCGAACTCATTACAAGATACAAGATGGTTGCTCTTTTCTTTGTCTTTCTTAGCAACTTTAGGGGGTAGGGGAAGCAATTTCACTTTTCTACCATCTCTAGTAGTTACAAGATATACATTAGATTTGCCTCTATGCTCCGAATCCATAGGAAGAACGTCGCACCATCTCTCATCTTCAAAGTTTCAATAGAGTAAGAAACCAAAGCTTGCTTCTTTACCCTAATACCATTGCCATCATTCAACCAATTGAGCTTGTAAGGCTCCTCATGATCTCTAGTGGTAAGCTTTAACTTACTCACGGCTTCGGATGAGAGAACATCCGTTTGTGCTCCTCCATCAACAATCACATTGCAAGTCTTCTCTCCAATCTTGCATCTAGTATGAAACAAGTTGTTTCTTTGCCTCTCATCAACTTGAGGCTCACTAAACAACACCTTTCTAACAACCATCATGTTAAACTCATTTTCTGGAGGAATCTCTTCATCATAGTCATCATCAAGCTCTTCGTTTTCCGCTTGTGTAACAAAGTTGTAGAGGTTTTCTTCTTCATCAAACATTGCATATTGTGCGGCAGTCAACACATTTTTACTAGGGCACTCGGATGCTATATGACCTCTACCGTGACACTTGAAACACTTTCTCCTAGTAGCAAGTTCACTAGGTGAAATTACGGTCTTTTCCTTCCCTTTGTCAAACTTAGAACTAGAAGAAGAAGACTTATGTGAAAAGGAACCACCTGTTTTATTTTGAAACGTACTCCCCTTTGAGTAAGGAGTAAATTTCATAAGACTCTTGAAAGAAGAACTTTTGGGTCTCTCTTCTTTCAATTGAGTTTCAAAACGAATAGCCAACTTGCAAGCATCACTAAAAGTGGTATAGTGAGTCACTTCCACCTTTTGGCTAATACTCTTCGAAAGACCTTTGACAAAACGAGCAATTTTAAGGTCTCCTTCTCTTGCAAGTCACACACCAAACACAACTTCTCAAAGTCCTTAATGTACACTCATGTTTTCTTGGGATAAATGGGTCAATTTTAGGTATTGCTCTTGTTCGTACTCCCTATTTACCCATTTTTCCCTCATCTTCTTTTTCAACTTCTCCCATGAGTCAATTTTTTCTTTTCCCTCTCTTCTTCTATTTGCCTTGAGGTTTTCATACCATAGGGCAGCTATTTAGTGAGTTTTAGAACAGACAATTTGAACCTTTTTTTTATCATCAAACCCCTTATACTAAAAAACAGTTTCAATTTGCCTCACCCAATCTAGAAAGGCCTCACTATCATGCCCCCCATCAAATTCTGGTAGGTCAATCTTAAGCCCCCTATCTTCATCAAATTTCCTAAGATTGCTGCCACTACCCACATCCTCATTTTCTAACTCGCTCAATTTTCTAGTTGTTTGCAACACCATATCGACAATTGCATCCATCCCAGTATTTTGCTTAGCCTTCTCCTCCTCTCTCTCTTCCTTTCTTTTCTCTAAACTCTCCAACTTATCAGAGATTACCTGAAACATTCTAGCCAGCTCCTCACTAGCCATGATTTCCATTATTTCGCTATTACAAGTATACTGCCGAAACTTCACACAAATGAACGAGAAAGGAAAAGGCCTTGAGACTCTCAAAGGCTTACAATTTCAGAAAATTCAGATAAAAAAAACCAGTTTAAAAAAAAGAATCGCCTTAAAAGCTTTCCAGAAGAGGGAGAAAACTTCGATTGAAATCTGCCTTCCCGGTTTTGCCTCTTTTCTGCGCTGCTACGAAAAACCTGCCCAGTTTATTAGCAGAAAAATTTCAAAAATTCTGATTTTTTTTTTGAGTATTATAAACAGAGAAATATCTAGATTCAAAAAAAAGAATCACTCAATTTGGACAGAAAACAAAGGAGATATGGCTTTCTCAAACTGCAACTCCAAACTGATCGAATTTTGCCGTTTTGTTCCAAACGCCTTCAAACTCGATTTTCTTCAAGAAAACCCTAACCTAGGCTCTGATACCAGATTATGTAAGTCTAAAAAACCCCCCAAACAAGTTGTTATGGTATTTAGACTTGAATGAAACGCTACTCACTTTGGAACAACTTACAATGGTGAAAACTGACCAAAACTCAAGAACACACTCAAAGTTCTGGGTTCTTAGGCTAGAGACAAGACACACTCAATCTCTCCCTAATATTTTCACTCAAGAACTAACTCAAAGCAACAAGGAACAACACTCAAACTTTGGACAAACACAAAGAAGAATGTTAAGCGAACCTCACTGTTTTTATGTATAACTCAAAAACTGATTTTATTTCTGGTTTGCTCTCCTTTTTATAGAGGAAAGGAGCGGCAAATAAGCACACCAAAAGGCAAGGAAAACCGTCCAAAATATGGAGAGCCAAAAGCCATTGATTTCCTTTAATACAAGCTAGCTTAAATGCCTTAATTAAGTCTAAAGATGAAGAGTTAAACTCTTCCTATTACAACCAGCCAAAGTACAACTCCTGGCATTATTTTAGCAACGAAAACAACAAACTCAAGCTAATAATACTAAGTAAATGGATCAAGCAACACACGCCCAAAAATAGTAGTGAAATGGGCCAACGTGTGATGTATTCCCAATTGCTTCGAATCTTTAATCCACCCATGAAATGCAACATAGAATTTCGCCCCTCTTTGGAAATGGATAAAACCAAAGTGTTTCCAAGACTAAAGCAACAGGTTCATGAGCCAAAGAAGTTGACTTTGGATCACACGGATTTCTGTGTTTGCGTGAAATTTGCTAAAGGATGACTAGGGTTTTTGGACTCAATATGTAGGATTAATTACGTTTGGTAATTGAATGAGTATGGAAAATTTGTCGTTGCAATTTCAAATTAATGTGGTTTTTGGTTTGTTTTTAATTGCTTTTGGGTAATTGGACGACTAGGGTTTCTGGATTCAATTTGTAGGGTTTTTGAACTGAGTTTGTTTTGGGTATTTGCTAGAGTATCACTAGGCGAAAAACCTCAATCCCCACCGGTTCAAACCACACATTCCCCACCGATTTTGAACCGTTCTTGATTTGGGGGGTGCTATATCCCCAAAGATTTCCCACCGGTTCAAAACCGGTGGCAAAAACCACTTTTCCCACCGATTTTGGAGTGAACCGGTGGCAAAAACATGTGATTTATGTTATAGCTGGAGGACTTTTCCCACCGATTTTCAAGTGAACCGGTGGCAAAACTATAACATTTCCCACCGGTTTTCACACTGACCCGGTGGCAAAAGTGCCCCAAAAAATTTAATATATATATATATATATATATATTTTTTTTTTTTTTTTTTGCATTTTTTCCACTTAAATTGTATCAAATACTTATATATAATCATAATATACATAAAACACATATATTTGCCTCAATAACTTGTAATATTACACTTTAAAAAACAAAAAAAAAAAAAAATGGACATATAAACACTAACATATATATTTTCTTCAAAAATAGCCAACCATGATGCACTGCAATAGAAGACAGCAGCCCACCCTAACAGAAACAAAAAACAGAAACAACCCAAACAGACACAGCCAGCAGGTTTCCAAACAGATGAGCATACCAAGCATAGCCAGCCACCCAACACCTGCATCAACCAAATCCAGCACATGAACTTCACCAGAGCCTGCAACCAGATCCCAGTAGCCAGGAACAACACAGCAACCAGAAACCAGAAACCCGAGCTTTTGTAAACCAGACCCTAGCAGACCTGAACTCAACAAAGCCAGAACCCAGCAAACCAAATCCAGCACCCAGAACAGAGACTGTAGCAGAATCTGTACCAGAGTAAGACCTGCTACAGGACCTGCACGAGACAAACTCAGCATGGTATATACTAGTTAATACTAGTTCGTTGCACCCACCAATTAACTAAGGAGGCGTGATGATAGAATATAAACAGAGTAAATCAAGTAGAAAAAAAATAATACCTGAGAGAATCCATGTGAAGCAGAAAACAGCAATTGAAGCAGCAGCAAAATACCCAAAATGGTTTTTGCAGAGTAAAGATTAGGGATTAAATCTGACGCATTAAAATCTTTTGGAAATTAGGAAGATGAACCTCCATTCTTCTTTCTGTTGGTAAAATAATCCAGACGGGTTGATGCTTTGGATCCAACTCCGATGCCCTCTTGAACAAAATCCTGGAAACATTTGCAGTGGAGTGCCTGTACTCCAGCAAAGCAAGAGACTGAAGAAGTACTGGATCCCTCGGGTTTACAAGATGACCTATTTTTAGAATTTTTCTTGCTTTGTCAATGTTTCCAAGATTAGCCTCAAATAGCCCCCATACATGCCAGGCAAACCTATTTTTTGGGCTAGCCTGAACAACTTCTGAAAATGTAAATTGCGGTTAGAAATTAATGGAGTAATTCACAGATTTTGTGTAATTCATCATGATTCATAGTATTCCATATTGTTATGATCAATTACCTTAAACAAATAACATGCAGCTTGATTGTTTTCCTGCTGCATCTCTAACTGTGCCCAGGCCTGATTTTGGAAAGACAAGAGTTGCATAGGAAGTTTCAGCATAATAACCTCTATGAACAGAGTTAAAGATTATTAATATTCATTGCTTTAATGCAGAAATTGATACGAGTTGAATGACAAGTAAATAAACAAAAATCAAACGAACAGGGAAACCAAACACTTACAAGCCAACTAGCACAGCTTTTGGGGTTACACCTTGTGGCTTGTCTAAACAAGTAGCTGGCCTGCTCATAGCGATTAGCCTTAGCTTCAAGCAACGCGAGAGTCTGGTATACGTACTCATTTCCACCACAGTATTTATTACCTTTGCCAAGAAGATTCCTAGCCTTCTTAATATTACCTTGTTTTAGCTGCAAAACTGCCCATCCATGCCACGCTGCAATGTGCTTCTTATCAGCAAAGTCCGCATCAAATAGTTCTCTTGCTTTCCTTGTATTTCCCAAGTCACTTTCTAGCACAGCCCAGCACTGCAATATGCAATATAGGAAAAATATTGGATATATTCGTAGCAACTTATTACTGAATAAAGCTGCTAGTATTCGGAATAGTAAAGATTTGTATGACAGTACATACAAGTTTTAGAGTAATATATATATACAATCATGAATCATGGACAAGTAATGTAAGAATTAAAAGCAAGATTATATACAGTAATATAGTTACAAAATAAATGCATGTAGTTAATTGGTCGTTGTCACACTCTAAGTTCAGGGCCGCCTTAAACTTATCAGGGACCCTGAGCTAATGGAGTTGTATAACCTCGCCAGTCACCAGTCTCACCACCCTGGTTTTAACCGGGAGAAATTTTGAAGTCGAGCTAATCCTTAGCTTCCTACTAGTAGATTTTAACCATGCTCCTCATCAGCCTCATATCTGTGGGAATTCTCTGTATGCAAGCGAAGGAAAAGATGTACTCCATATGACAGTAACTACAGGAGGATTACTTGATACACAAAATTAACTGTCAACTCTCCATGAGGCAAGAAAGTAATAGAAGAAATCGAAAACTTGCTGTAATGCACAGAAACAGATCATGTCGCATTTTCTTAAGATTAAAAATCAGTTTAGGGCCAAGGAGAACACATTATCAATACAGATCAAACTCCGTTAAAACAACAATGCTTTTCAGAACATCCGAACACATATGGTCTAAACCTAGTCCGCCTATCTATAACATTCTCCGCTCTCTACTAAGTCCAAACCTTCTCATCAACAAACAGATAATGTAATATTACCATCAACTTCATTTTAATTTTCTCTTGATTATACCATCAGACTTCACATCATCACAAGAATGAGATATCTTCAGTCACTCCCCTCCCACACACACACACCAAAAAAATTATAAAATTAACTAAACAATTAAAAAGTCATTCCAATAATCTACTTAATAGTTAAACTAGACTAGTATCAACAAAATAGCTTAAATTTGAGTAGTATCACTAGCATTTTCCCGAGCCAAAATAGCTCATGTTAACATTCATAATGAAGCAAACCATCACAAGTCACTCATACAACAAACCAAAGTATGATCAGCATGATAAACAATAACAAGAAGTTCAAGAATTGAAGTTACACATACATCAACCTTGGCAGTTGACACATAGGAGATAGACATGGTGACAGATACATTCATTGGAAGTCCTTCTCTGTAAATAACCACAGCACCAAGCTCATCAACAAGGTTCGCAATCGTGCCGGATGCTAAATTTCCATTTCTATCCTGGACCATTAAGGAATCAAACATGTATGCCAGAAAATTAGAAGCTAATAAAAATAAATTGAAAAATCTAAATTAACAAAACCCTAGAAAAATGCCAATATAATTCAGAATTAATAACCTCTAATAATTAAAAAACAACAACAATAACAATGAAATTGCCCCAATTTTGACCTAAAAACTACAATCAAAATTGTAACCCTAGCAAGAAGAAAACGAAATTGAGGTAAGAAGTTAAATAAATAGAATTCAACAACGAACCTGATGGTCAGATGTTGGGCGGTGGTGGTGGAGCACAAGGACGGTGGTGCGTGCGACCGGAGCAGGCAGAACCAGCAATGGTCGACGGTGGGCACTTGCGAACAAATTCGGTGGTGCTTGAGACAATTAGAGGCTGGAACCCACCATCACTAGCACCGACAATTAGAGGAAGACCCAACAATGGTCGACGGTGTGCACTTGCAAATCAGAAGCCCCTTCAATGGAGAATGTCGAGTACGCTTCAATGGAGGAGAGAGAGAGGCAGATGAGAGAGGAGGAAAGATCGAGGAAATGAAAGAGTAAGAAAGAAAATTGACCGGTTTTAAATAAAATTTTCCCAACGGTTTGGGATGAACCGGTGCGAAATCCAAGATTTGCCACCGGTTTATAAGGAACCGGTGGGAAAAGAAATTATCCAAATCCCGCCTATTTCTTTTCCCACCGGTTTTTAAAAAACCGATGGAAAAGGGGGGTGCCTTTTTCATTTTTTCTACTAGTGTATTTTGTTCTGGCCATCTGGGTTGAACGAGTATTGAAATTGTTTTGTTTATTTTAATTGTCAACGTGTTTGCGATGTTGTATTATTTTTCGGTTGTCTTGAAGTAGTCGAATTCCGTTGCACCACAAAAAGGTAAAGCATAATATTGTTTTAACAAGTTGGTGTTTCGGGGTTTTTGATGTGTCTTGCGGGAGAGTTACAATCTTAGAGTTGGATGCCGACCGTTTGTACTTGCAAAGTAATGGAGACTCAAGTTGGGTGGAGTTCCGCCTCCGACGATCAAGTAGTACTTGCATGGGAGATGTAAGATGCGGAATATAAAGAGTCTTCTCGGATTTCGAGAAAGAGTATCTGCAATTAATATAGCTCTTGTTTATAGATATTTCTGAATGGGTGCAATTAATGGGGATGTCTCCCTATTTATAGGGTTTGAAGATAGCTCCCCTTTTTAGGGATCTCAAAAATTGGTGGGCTGATCTAATGAATTGGGCCAGAAAGACCATTTTCTTATTCAGGGCTGGGGTTGCCACGTGTCAGCAGGGGGTTGGTTCAGTTAGAATCTCTCCTGGGGTGACACGTGTCACCATCTCATTGGGCCACGTAGCCAGGGTATTTTTACCCAAAACATTTGCCCCTCACAGGTGTGACGTGGCATGCCGCGTGACACCTATGACACCTGTCAGGCGGCCATTGGGGATGATTTTTAACCGTTGGTCTTCTAAGGAAATTATGGGGATGCCCCCCGAATTACCCCTCTATAAATAAAACAGGTGCCCCTCCTTTTGGGACGTATCTACAACTAAGAGAGAGACATCCATTTTTTTTTGGAGAGATAAGCTCTACTAACCGCCTGTATATCTTACAAGCAATTTCCTTCACTTCTTTACTCACAGTCGGAGCACCGTTTAGAAATTTGCAAGCAGTGATTTGCTTTTCGGGGTACCTCTGATTAACCATATGAGATTACTGCAAAGGCATTGTTGAGTTTTCGCCTGCTAGTTCAGCTGGTCAACGCTTGTCTACTTTGCAGCTCACTTTATAGGTACCGTCTCTCTTCTTCTCAATTCTTTCATATATTTCCGTTTGTATACATTTTTCTTAATAAATGGATTCACCAACATCACACACGGCACAACATAGTTTAGTTGACAGCCGGTCCCCTGGTACGGCTGAATCTAGAATTGGGGGTGCCGCCTCTGGGTGTTTGGACCTCTCTTGTTCTCTCCGTCCGACCGTCTCCGTGTTTGTGCAGGACACTATGACTAGGACTAGGAAGACGACTGTAGATCCCGAATATAGGGATGATTCAGAAGATGCGCCGCATGAGCTAGAACAGGCTGAAATAAGAAGATCCCCCATGGGTACACCCAGTACTCCTAGCGACGGGATCCTTGAGTCTGAGAAGGAAGACGGTGAAGAACCTGCCTCCATCTCTGGTGTTGAGGAGACGGAAGAGGCTGCCCCTAAAAGAGACGGGGGTGACTCCGCCTCTGTGTCTGGGTTTAGCTCTAATGGGAGCAGCAGCAGTAGCTCACTATCTTCGGATGTGGATAGTGAGGAGGAAGAGGGGCCCTCGTGGAATAATAAAGGGGATCCACTTTAAATCCATAGGAAAAACATGGAGAGGCACCTGGAGACCTTTAAACGCAGGCGTCCTCTAGGGGAGGGATATACCATCCGGGTGCCACCTGCGGTTGGGACCATTGCCTGGAACGATGGCCAGCCCAACGCCAACAAATATTTTGGCTGCTATGAGGCGGCCTTTTTGACTGGGATCCACTTCCCCCTCCACGATGCAATAAAGGCTATCCTAAGAGGATATGGCCTAGGCGTGTGGTAGTTAACCCCAAACTCCTAGGTTAACATCTTGGGCTACATCGTCGCTTGTGAGATGCAAGGTCTCCATCTCGGCTGGGAGGCCTTTGTCAACATGCATTACCTAAGCCGGAGCACAGGCGGGTGGCGAGCATGGTATACCCTGACCACCTACCCAAAGTATTTAATGACCCTAGACAAACCGTCTAAGTGGTCAGATTAGAAAAATCGCTTCTACTTGGTGTCTGCCCCTTCGAAGCGTGAAAACTTTGAACTCCACGCCTACAACCGGAAATCGGATTTGCTGAGGCAGAAGTGCAAGTTTCCTTGAGTCCCGGAGGAAGACTTTGAACTCACAATCACCACTCTCTCAACCCAGGAATTAATAAGTGTACCCAAAAATTGGGTACCCAGACATGAGTTTTTTAGGGACGAGGGATTTTTGTCCGCTTGTGGGTTGAGCACCCAATTTGACACACGTACGTAGCCCATGCATCCGTCAATACTTTGTCGTCTCTATTAATTGTAAGTTTGTATTTTCACCTTTCTGAAATTCTAACAGACGACTCCCTTTTGCAAAAACAGCCTTAAGGATGCTTCCAGAAGACAAGAAGCCTGCTCGCTCTGCAGCAGACATCCGCAAGGAGAATGCGGAGAAAAAAAAGGCCGCTCTGGCGGCTTTAGGCAAGGTATTCACCGTCTGCACCACTCCCATCCTTTTCGACTTTATTATTCATGTGGTTACCGTTTGTACGGTTTTAGGCCTTGACCCGACTGCATATTTAACACTTGATTTGCTTTTCAGGAGGGAGACAAAGTTCCTAGGTCCCTCTCTAAAATAATCAGACCCCGGTCTGGTGAGAAGACTTCTAGCAACAAGGCTAGAAGAACGTCTGAACAAACGGCTCCGAGGATGACCGTTGGAGGAAAGTGTCTGCAACTGGTTGTTGACCTTTCCTCCCAGCCGGATGCCGTTAGAAGAAGGATGGCCAGCCATCTAGAGATACAAGCGGTGCTGCTGCGACTGAAGGGTTTTCAAACCCTCAGCCATATCCTCAAGGTACGGCTGACACCTTAACTTACCCATTTGAGCTGGGTTGGCCCATGCAGGTCAAGTCATATTCTCATCTCCAATTAGAAGACTCTTTAAGCAGCTGGCGATCTATAGGAGGCGCTTATGTAGCTTTCTCACCATCTCTTTATGGTGCAGATCTATTCCCCCGGTGGCCGAATGTACATCAGTACTTCAAGGCCATGCTGAAGGCCTTCCCCAAGGAGGATAGGGAGGCCATCCCCGGGATTCAGCAATTCAATGTTGACCGCATCCTGGCCATGCTGTCTGAGTTATGACAGTCTTCCAGCTTTGCATTCTCTTAGTATATATATATATCAGTTGCATTTCTAATACCGTCTTTATTTATACAGACGATGCTGTGGGTGGAGGGGCTAAAAAAGACGTATGCTCGTAAATCGGAGGAGGTAAGACGGACATAGAGAGACGCGTTAGAGACGTCTGATGTTTCTCAGCATCAACTGATTATTCATGAATTAGAGACTAAAGCCTAGCTTTTGTCACAGGTAAAGTCTATCAAGCGGTTCCAGAAGGCCCTTAATGAAGCTAACATGAAGGCCTCCAATCTCCAAAACTAATTGGAGAACGTTGAGTCTGAGATAAAAAACACTCAGGCGGATCTCAAGGCCTTGGAGGACACAAAAAAGGAGAACGCCTCCCTGAAAAACTCCAATGACTGCCTGCAGAAGGAAATGGCTGATGCCTAAAAACACTTTCAGGCCATGCTGGCGGCTGAGCAGAACCGTCTTATTAAAGAGAATGAGCACGACTGCAAAAAAAGAATGAGGACGGCTTGGTCACTCCTAAATCCATAGGCGGATTACAACGTCTGGGAGCTGGCGTACAAATACGTTGACCTTGCTATTTTGGCAAGGGAGGAAGGTGCGTCAGAGCCAGAGCCGTTCCAGGAGTGGGTTAAGAAGGAGATTGCAGCCGGCGAGGAGGAGGAGGCGGTCTCTTAAGAAGAAGAGGAGGAGCAAATTGAAGATCAAAAGACCTTTGCCTCAGCTCCGCCTTCCAAGGATGCGCCTATAGCCCCGGCCCAGTGACTCGACAATTTTTTGTTTGTGCTCTCGGCCTACGTGCCGTGTATCCTATTGTATCTTTTCTCCGGATGTAGATCCAGCTAACAATTACTCTCCCGGCCTATTGGTCGGTTTTTATAATATATTTTGCCGACTGTGTCGATTTTTCTATATCTGGTTTTAACTTTTCGAATTTTGCAATTTTGTGATTCTTTGCAATATTTCAATATGCACATATATTTTTTCAAGTAACGTAATACATGCAGTTTGTCGGATGTATTGGCTTTATCTGCCCCTGGACGATTGTTTTCTTGGTAATTGCCCCACCCCAAGCAGGCAGTCATCCAACTCAAGCATCCGGACGAAAGGCCAGACGGCCATTGATCGCCTACTATGAAACCTTTCGATTTTAACCTAGCAGACAGTTTCAGCTAGGCTCCAACCTAGATCAATTGATTAACCGGTTGTGAATTAACCTTTAGGATAATTAGTCTTTGCCGATTGTTTAATAGCAATCGACCAATGGTTGGTTGTAGGTGCCGTAATCAGTTTAAACTACAGAAGTTTTGACTCAGCTTAAGTTTTCAATTATAGCCGTTTATATTGCTCCTAAGCAATGACCGGTTACATCCAACCAAGATATCAATTACCGTTTTTGATGCTTTTGAGCAACGACCGGTTGTACCTAGGTCTCGATTGATTATTGAAATGGCTGTTAGCTATCTTTAACCTAGATAGTAGGTTAAAGCCGTTTGCGTTATAATTTATAGAACAATGTACCACCCGAATGGGAGATGCTCTCTTCTACGAATTCACCCGGATGGGCGTCGCCGGTAGCCGGCTTATTTTAGAGCTGGCGGGGGTTTGAAGGTTATCCGGCCTTTGACCTCATAAATAGTCGTTAAGTTTTTACACTTAACTTATTTCTACTCATGTTGGAGCAGACGTAAAATTCTACATGTCCGTATGTATTTATACAAAACACAATAAGCAGGTGTAAATGAAGAACTTTTTCATTGATAAGCCTATTTACAAAATATTTACAAAGTCTTAGAAGTAGTACTTTTTCAAGTTATCTACGTTCCAAGTTTTGGTTAACTGCCTGCCGTTTGGGGTTTTCAGGCAGTAGGTGCCGCCTCTCACTTCTTCATAGATCCGGTAGGGGCCTTCCCAATTAGGAGTAAACTTTCCTTGCTCATTTGCCCTACCGGTTGCCTCCATTTTCCGTAACATAAAGTCCCCCACTTTCAAGGGCTGTTTGTGCACTCTCTTGTTCGTGCACTTTCAAGGGCCGTAACACAAAATCTCATGGCGCAAGGCGGCATTGCCCCTGCGCTCTTGGAGTTAGTCCAGTGCAAGCCGCATGGCCTCCCAATTAGCCTCTTCATCATAGAGCATGATTCGAAGTGTTGGCTCATAATGCTCAACAGGCAAGACGGCTTCAGTGCCGTAAGTCATGAGAAACGGGGTTTCACCGGTTGCCCCTTTTTTAGTTGTTCTGATGGCCCATAGGAGACGAGGCAACTCATCTGCCCATAGACCGCCAACCCTTTCAATTTTCTTCTTGATGCCGTCTGAGATGAGCTTGTTGAAGGCTTCAACTTTGCCGTTTGCTTGGGGGTGACCGACTGATGCAAAACAGTGTAAGATCCCTTGATCTCCCAGCCAATTTTTGAGGGTAAGGTTCTCGAACTGAGGTCCGTTGTCAAAAACCATAGACATAGGCACCCCAAACCGGGTGACAATATTCCTCGAAATGAAGGAGATAACATCCTTTGTCTTTATGCCCTTGATCGCCTCTACTTCTACCCATTTGGTGAAGTAATCAACGACAACTAACATGTACCTCGGTCTGCATGTAGCAGGCGTATATGGGCCCAAGATGTCCATGCCCCATTTGGCGAATGGCACTGGGCTGTGGATAGCCGTCAGATCAGTAGCCGGACAGTGTATGAGTTTGTTGAATTTTTGACACTTATCACATTGCTTCACCGTTTCCATGGCATCCGCCTCAAGCGTGGGCCAAAAGTAGCCTTGCCGCCTGACCCTCTTTGCTTGGGTTCTGCCGCCTATATGTGACGCACAAAAGTGCGACTGCAGATCCTCTAGAACCTCCTTCCCCTTTTCTAGGGTGACACATTTCAACAGCGGCTAGAGGTACCCTTTTTTGAAAAGTTCCCCCTTATGAATTTTAAAGCTTGCGGTTTGTTTTTTCATAGCTGCCGCTTCTGAGTATGCATCCGGAAGGGTGTCGTTTGCTATGTAGGTCAGATGCCATCTATCTAGGTTGAGCTTCGGTCCAGAATTTCAATGGGGTCTTGTTCAATACTTCTCTTTTAAATGGCTTCCCAAAAGACTGACCTAGGCGTATCACTAGAGGCGGATGATGCCAGCTTAGAAAGAGCATCCGCCTGATTGTTTTCTGACTTGGGAACTTAACTTAGATGAAATTCATCAAGTGTCCCGGCCTCATCTTTGACCGCCTCAAAATATTTGATCATAGCCGGATGGGTGGCCTCATAGTCACCATGGTATTGGCTAACAATCAACTGTGAATCGAAGCAGGCGTCAACCTTTCTTGCCCCTGGTGCCTTACACATGCGGATACTTGCAAGCAAGACCTCATATTCCACCTCATTATTCAAGGCTTGAAACTTGAACCGTAGTGCATATTCATACTTGTCCCCTTCTGGAGACTGACAGATAATTCCTGCACCACAACCATTCATAGTAGAGCTCCCATCTACATACACTTTCCAAACCTGGTCAAGATTTTCCGGCTCAGCCGGCCTTGTCATTTCAACAATGGTATTGGCAAAGGCCTGACCCTTCACCGCTTTTCTAGGATCGAAATTGATTTCAAGGCTTTGTATTTCAATAGCCCATTTGACCATTCTGCCGGATGACTCCAAATTTGTCATTGGCCGTTTGAGCGGCTGGTCTATATAGACAACAAACGGATGTGCCAAGAAGTAAGGTTTCAACTTCTAGATTGCCTTGAACAAAGCAAGATCAAAATTTTCAACCATGGGGTACTGTAGCTCAGCATTTCGGAAGATATGGCTAATGAAATAGACTGGGAGCTGTATGCCGTCTCTTTCGGCCAAAAGAACAACGCTCAGGGTAAAGGTGCATTGTGTCAGGTTGTGCCTGGCGGGCCACGGTCTCCGGCGGGCTGTGCCTTGCCACCGTGCGCACCTTTAAGTACCGTGCCGTGCCGTGTCGTGCCACCCAAAGTCGCAGGCCAACCCATGGCACGACACGGCCCATGTGACGAGCGGGCTCGTGCCGTGCTGGCCTGCGGGCTGGGCGTGCTTTTTTTTTTTTTTTTTTTATTATTAGTCTTTTTTTTAATAGTTTATAACTTATAACTTATTATAACTTATAAGTTATAATATTATATTATTATTTTTCTAAAATAAATTAAGTTTAATATTTATGTTTTATTATTTAATATTTATATTTATGTATAATATTTATATTTATGTATTTATTTTATAGTTTTTATACTATTACTTTATAGTTTAATGTTTATAATTTATTATATATATTTTTGTATTATTAATTACTAATTATTATAATTTTGTTTTTGTTATATTTATTTACAAATTATAACTTAACGGGAAAAAAAATGCAAATTGGACTTTGGATGTGAATAATGCATACTTCATATTATTATTACTTGGGAAAATTGTACAATGATAATAATGATAAAAATCGTACAAGGATATCAAACAAAAATTGGATAATGATAAAAATCGTACAATGATAACGTTGATAATGATTAAAATCGTTCAATATACAAAAATTGTAATCTATTCTTCTTCATCTTCTCGTTCAAGGTCATCGGCTAGTTGAATAGATTGGGAACTAGCAGAACCCGAACGGCTCGAGGCGGATGTTTCAGCTTCGTAGTCGTTATCCTCGTAAGAACGGTCCTGTGTGCGATTTTCAGCATCCAACCAATCCTTGAAGCACACGCACATTCCAAGTGTTTTGGGTTTTAAACTTGTTCTTCTGTCGTCTAAAACCCTCTCGGATGCGCTGAAAACTCGTTCGGAGGCAACGGATAAGACTTAGATACCAAGAATGTCTCGTGCCATGGCCGCCAAAGTTGGATGCTTCGTGCTCTGTTGTTTCCACCATGCAAGGAGGTCGAGGCTGTTTATCTCATCGTCATCCATGCCCTTGGTGAAGTCGTAACTCAGGTACATTTGCAACTCTAAGACGTCACTTTGCGTTCTCCTTATTGATGAATCACTTGAAAACCTTGAAATCAAGTTAGTAGCTTGTGAAAATAAATGTTTGGCCTTCTTACTTACATTTTTGGATGGTTGAGAAGGGCCTGAGCGAGGAACGATGCCATATTTAGTTTCATAGACTCTATATAAAGCAAAAAACTGATCTTTGACATTACTCTTATCGGTTTCTACATTATCGTCAAGAAGCATGCATTAAAAATAAATGTCAACTAACATAAATGTATTTTCATACTTTTGCCTAGGATCTAATATGGAAGCAAAAATATAAATCAAGGGAATTTCACTATAATATTTACGCCACTTTGTTTCCATTGCTGGAAGATACTAATCATAATCACTTTCGTTGCGATGATCAGCGAAAAGTTGGGCGAGTAAACATGCATTTGAAAGAAAGTTTTGAGCACAAGGATAATAAACATTAGAAAAACAATACGTCATGTGATATAATTACTGTAAAAACTGCATATATCTTTCACATTTAGCCCAATCATCCTCATATATAGCATCGTTTGGATTTTGTTGTTGTAAAAGATTGTTAACGGATTCTTGTACTCAATTGCCTTGGTTAACATGTCATAGGTAGAATTCCACCTAGTTGGGCAATCGGTTTTGATTTTTATTGCTCTTATCTTTTGTTGTTTTATAAAACTCTTCCATTCCTGGTATCTCATGTTTGAGCTATTAATAGACATAATAGCATATCTAATTTTGTTGTAGTATGGACCAATTGCTCTAATTTCATCATGTACACATAAGTTAAGAACATGACAAACACATCTAGTATGAAGTGCGTCACCGTTTAATATTACATTGGTCAAATTTTGTTTGACATAATTAGCAGTATATGTCATTGAGGTTGCGTTGTCAAATGTCATTGACATGATTTTTTCTCCAAGGTTGTATTCATTTATTGCTCCCATTAAGTGGTGAGCAATGTTAATACCGGTGTGGGAGTATTCTAGCATTTTGAAATGAATAATTTGTTTTGTAACAACCATTGATCATCTACCCAATGGCAAGTCACACATAAATAGTGATATTTATAACCATTATCCCAAGAATCGGTAGTTAAAGACACTCTACAATTAAGGTTACTCAATTCGTCTTGTAACCGCATTTTGTACTCTTGGATGTTTTTCATGGCGGCGGAACGAACGGTTTTCTAGAGGTATTTTTATATGTTGGGGTTGTAATGCTTTGTTAATGTAAGTGTTAAATGGGTCACTTTCAGAGAAAAGAAAAGGTTGTTCGGCGTGTACTATCATTTTCCCTAGTTCTTCCCTATCCCTCTCATAGTTGTAGGTAAAGCTGTGTGGATGGAATTGGGAAATTTTTGGCTGGGTTGGATCACTAGCTGGTTTTGCACAAGTTCTCATGTGTCTACTTAAGTGTCCCGTTCCGGACTTGGATTGTGCCGAGTATATATTACCTCATGTTTCACATTTTGCTCTTTTTTGGTCTCTATTTAGCAAAAAATAATTCCAAACATCACTTTTGTGGCTTTTAATATTAACCATGTCATTTTCAGTTAACCATGTCATTTTCAGTTAACCATTGGTCTTGTATGTTTGGGGGTTGGGTGTTTGTATCTTCGTGGGTTTGTTGGTTAGCAGTAGAACCGGAGGCATTTGAGGTATCTTGTGGGCTACCTTGGCTAGAATAAAAACTTTGTAGGTTAAAGAAATTAGGTGGGAATTGACCGAATTGTGGAAATTAGTTTGGTGGTGGAAATTGGTTTTGTGGAAAATTGGGCATATTCATATTATTCATGTTATATGGTTGAAACCCGGAAGAACCATCGTGTCTAAATTGATCAAAGTCTTGGGGGACGTTACCGGGGTCATTGGTCAGACTTGGAATTGAGGGGGTAATTGGATTAGGTGATTCTCTAGACCTTTTACCACAAAAAAATTGGGCTTTCCTAGATGATGATGGGTTGTTCGTGTTTGGTGATGCCATAATTAACAATAATAATAACTAATAGCAACAATTTTAATAATAATAATAACAATAATAATAATTATCAACAATAATTATAACGATAATAATAATTAATAACAATAATAATAACAATAATAATAATTAATAACAATAACAATAACAACAATAATAAATTAAAGATTAGTTTAGATCTTACAACCGTGCTTCAACGCTTTCCACTAATAACGATTACGAACTTTTAATTTTTTCGATACTAAGAGATAATAGTTAGAGAATTTAAGAGAATTATTAGAAAATATAAGAGATTAAGGATTATTAGAGAATATAAGAGATTAAGAGAAGAGATTGTGAATTTGTGATTTGGGAAGTGAATGAAATTTGGTATTTATAGGGGAATTTCGGAAAGAATTTGAGAAAAAATGGCTGTTTATGGCCGTTGGGGCAACGACATTATAGCCGTTTATGACCGTAGGCACGCGGGCCGTGCCTGGCGGGCCGGCACGCGGGCTTGGCACCGTGCTGGAAAAGCAGAAACCTTGTCCGTGGCACGACCTTCGGCCCACCGGCCGGCCACCGTGTCGTGCTGGGCCATCACCTCGGGCCGTGCCGTGCCTTGCCAAAAGTAGTGCCGTGCCGGGCCGCCCGCAAGCCAGCCCGGCTCCTGCCCACCTTTAGCTGAGGGCATGGTCTGAGACGGCCAAGTACATGTATAGCACCTCTTGAGGTAGAGGGCTGACAAGCCTTGGCAATAAATGCAAGTGCTCTTTCAACTTTTGAAATGCCTCCTCAGCATCCTGCCCCCATTCAAATCTTATCTTCTTTTTGATTGCTTGGAAAAAATAGAGGCACTTGTCACCTGACTGGCTGAGGAATCTCCCCAAGGCCGCTAGGATACCGTTTAGTTTTTGAACTTCTTTGACAGTGCGGGGTTACTTCTTGTCAACTACTGCCTGTACTTTTTCTGGATTGGCCTCTCACTAGTAGAATAAAAGAAATAGGCAACCCCCCTATGGCAACGGTTCATGAAAACCGTTGCCAACTTAAGTGAGCGCCATTTTAAATATCAGAGTTGGCAACGGTTAACCGTTGCCAATTTTTTTTATTTTTTTTTTTAAAAAAATGATTAACATTGGCAACGGTTAATCGTTGCCAACTGCGTTTGCGTTTTTTAAAAATAAAATAAAATAAAAGGTAAAGGTTTGGCAACGGTTAACCGTTGCTAAATTTTAAAAAAAATTGTGGGTTTTCCCTACTCTCACTGTTCATCTATCGTCTTCAATCAATTGCAAAAAAAAAAAAAAACCTTATGCGTTTTCCCTCCTTCTGCGTTTTCCCTCCTCCTTCTTCATTCAACTTGCTCCCCTCTTTGTTCCTCTATTGAAGTGGCCTGGTGCGAGGTACGAACCTCCATTGAAGACAATTTCCCCTCCTCTTCATTCAACTCATCTCCCCTCTTCATTGAAGACAACGTCTTTCTTCCTCATTCCTTCAATTCGTTTTGTCTTCAACTCCCACGCAATCCCTCTTCTCTTCTCCCTCCATCTCCATTGAAGGGCAGTGCGAGCTTTCTCACCTCCATTGAAGGGCTGTGTGAGCTTTCTCACCTCCATTGAAGCAGATACTGGACCTTCGTACTCCATACCCATCTCTCCTCCATTGAAGCAGCTTCAAGGTAAGTAGCTAGCAAATTAGGTTTTACTTACTCCATTGATGAATTCCTTCGTACTCTTGAGTTTTTTGAGGATTTGGTTTTCAATTTAGTAATTATAATTTTATTGTAATCTAGGGTTTGTCAATAGACGTGCATTGCTCCTCCTCCACAACGACCTAGCTTCTTGTCACGGCTAGTCTAAGGCGCCAGTTTCAGGTACATTTCAACTTAGAAAATATGTGGTGGCTTGTTTGTATTTTTGTTCATGAAGACCTTGGATATTTAAGAATGTCACAAGCTTTCTTTTATTTGGAATTATGCCATCATTTAGAATGTGGGCATTGTGTTGAAATAATAGTGAAGGAAGTTTTTTCATGCTAGCTATTAGACTTGTGTATTATATAATGACAAACTAAATACAACAATAAATATATGAAATGCTTGCATCATCATATTCCTAGATACCCGTTCAAGGCTTTCTCATTAGGAGAAAGTCTTGAATAGTCCCCGGTTAGGGCTGTTCTTGAACGTTTACTCTCACTTAGGTGGTGAATGTATGTCTTTTTTTTCGATTTTAAGGAACATCTTGGCTTACCATTTCCTCGATCACCATGTTCTCTGGGTACATATGTGGGTAAGTAATTACCTACGTCGTGTACTTGGAGAACTGGGGGGAAATGCTGCCGGATTTTCCTTAAAATTGGAAAGTTGACATACATTCACTAGTGAGAGTAAACGTTTAAGGATAGGTTAGGTTGGAGTGATAAGGACCCTTTGGAAGCATATATTCATTTGTGTATGTATATGAAAGTTATATGCATGGTGTGTGTTTGAATTTGATTTATATATATAGTAGATGTAGCAATTATACATTATTATTCGTAATATGTTGCCATGTTTAGAGACAATTTACTTAATGGAGAAGGATCGTGGATGGATGTATGGTAGACGTGATACATTGGAATTCTTTAATGGGGTTCAAGAGTTTTGCGAGACGGCTTCATCTTACACTAGTAGAAAAATCGAAAAAGCCACCCCCCTTTTGCCACCGGTTCTTAAAAACCGGTGGGAAAAATAGTGGGCTTGATTTTGGATAAACACTTTTGCCACCGGTTCCTGAAAAATCGGTGCCAAATCCTAATTGTTTTTGTTAAAAAAAAAAAGGAGGAAAACAGATTTGCCACCGGTTCAACACAAACCGGTGGGAAAGGTGCTTTTAGCAGCGGTTCGAACCGGTGGCATTTTAAAAAAAAAAACCCGCCTTATTATACTACCTTCTTTTTCCTTCAGCACTATTCCATTCAATTCGCATTCCCCATCCCCTGCTTTCCCAATTGTTGTTCTTCTCGCCTCCATTACTGCAACTTCATCAATTATTCTTCCTCTCTCGTTCTCGCCTACATACGACCCTCACCATTGTTCTCGTCCTTCCTGTCGTCCTCCATTGAAGCGCATTCTGGGTTTCTCACCTCCATTGCCACGCAACTCTTCTCTTTCTCTCCATAACTCTCCTCCATTGAAGCACATTCTGTCGAGCTTTCTTACCTCCATTGAAGCGCATTCTGACTTTCCAACTGCATTGTAGCAGCTTTGAGGTAATATTGATTAATTTTGCAATCTAGGGTTAGTCGTTGATTTAGGGTTTATGTTCTTTGTGGTTTGCTCTAATTTCTGTTCTTTAATTTCGAGTTGTGCATATTTTCTGCTGATCTGAAAATTAAATGTAGAATATGTTCAACCTTTACGTAATGCATCCATACAATAACAATGACATGGCCTTCTCCTTTGTTAAGTTCAAAATTGAATAGATGACTAGTTATTTGTACTGAACTAGTTATATTCAAGATATTGAACATTTGAACCCCAACATGCTAAATGCTGCTAGTATCAAAATTTGATTTCAGAAAGCAATTTATAGCAGTAGTATCAAATTTTAATTCAAATAAACCTCAATTATTGCTTCAGCTTATATTGCAGTTACATATGTCAATTTTACAGCATACTTGAAAACAGAACAGCAAGTATAGGTTGAGTGGATTGCAGAGATCAGATGACATTACCAGAATCCAGCCAGCAGTTGCATTATTTTATAGGCAATTGAGAGTGACGTGTGATTAAGGAGAGAGATCGAAATAGGGGGAGGATGACAAGAGTTAAAGAGTGAGTGAAAATGAGGACCTGGTTAGTTGGTTTGTTGCAGACTTGAGGTGGCTGTGTGGCATTTCTGCATCGATGAGGTGGTTATTTGAGACTGATCAACAGTGGAGGGGCTTTGGTGATTGCCATGGAAGGTGGTGGGACGAGCTCAATGGGGGTGAGGCGTAAAAAACAAAAAAGGAAGTTTAAAAGTCACTAGGAACCAATTTAGGAATATACCCACCAAAGGATCGATTATTATCAGTTAACTAAAAGGCAGGACAAATTTGAAATTACCAAAGGTAGAATTATTAATATCAAACTCCTTATATTAAACAAAGGTAAATGATCCAAAATGTATTTTGTAACTTCAACTATATAGGGCGCAAAACAAAACCAAAAAAAAAGGTGGGCTCAAGCTCAATCTTGATACAACTTATAAAGTGCATAGGTCATTATCCTGCATTCTTATAGAATTGACTGATTTTTCATCCTATAGCTTCAATTGTTTATATACTGGTAATTGTATACCAATGACCAATCTAGTCCAAAATCCTCATTGAAAGATTCCTTCATACTCTATGGTAAGACATACCCAATTAACGAACACCATGAGTTCCTGAAGCCCTGAACCTCCTTTCCTCTTTTGTAAAATTACACTGTATGACTCATCAAGATATCAAGTACTATCTCATCACTAGGTCATCCGCAAAAGATTTTGTCCAATCACTTTGAAAGCTAGTATCAAAAGTTTAGGGTGGTGGTGCACCATGGATGATCTATGTCATGGGAGGGGAGGTGATTTGAGGTTTGGTGGGGGGTGAAGAAGATCAGATGTGGCTGGGTGGTTTAAGGGTAAAAGGTAGGGCATCAAAGGGAAGGGGAGGGGCGGCTGGGTGTTTTCGTTGGTTAGAGCATGGTGGTGTAGTGGTGGTTTAATTTGGTGTTGAGGATATAACCATGATTAATCTACTTTAAGTTAATTATTTGAGAATTACCTTAATACATCTAGATTAAACAAAAGTTATAAATCCAATGGCCTATATGGTATTGGACATTTCATTTGAAATGATGGATTTAGCCCAATTCACATGATTGGGAATACCAGGTATTTGCATTTGCATTTGATCAAAATTCTAGCCTTTATCATTTTATGTTTAGCCCATAGCATTTGAAATCCATTCCCATAGATAGTCATTTCTAATCCAAAAAATTGCTCTCCTCGACTCTCTCTCCTCCTCTCAGCCACCATTAAATGCAGAAAGCAAGCTTAGCTTGACAGTGCTTCCTCAAAAATTTAAAAAAAACTAGTGATTAGCAATTGTTAGTTTGGTTAATGATGTGTTATTCTTTAGCAATGTATGTAGGTATTAATTACTTACTAACTTATGTTTTTTCTTTTTAATTTTTTTTATAGATTCATATGTGAATTGAAGCACAAGTTTAGCTTGAAGACTACAAATTTAGCTCAATTGTGGTATGAATTAAAAACTTAGTCTATGTTTCTTTTTCTTGATTCATGATGAAAGTTTTCTCATGCCATTACAACTTGTGTATTGTTTAATGACAAATAAATACCATAATATATAAATGCTTGCATCATCATATGCTTAGATACCCGTTCAAGGCTTTCTCATTAGGATAAAGTCTTGAATAGTCCCCGGTTGGGACTGTTCTTGAACGTTTGCTCTCACTTAGGTGGTGAATGTATGTCTTCTTTTTTCGATTTTAAGGAACATCTTGGCTTAGCATTTCCTCGATCACCATGTTCTCTGGGTACATATGTGGGTAAGTTATTACCTACATCGTGTACTTGGAGAACTAGGGGGAAATGCTGCCGGATTTTCCTTAAAATTGGAAAGTCGACATACATTCACTAGTGAGAGTAAACGTTCAAGGATGGGTTAGGTTGGAGCGATAAGGACCCTTTGGAAGCATATATGCATTATTGTATCTATATGAATGTTATATGCATGGTGTGTGTTTGAATTTGATTTACATATATAATAGATGTAGCAATTATACATTATTCGTAATATGTTGCCATGTTTAGAGGCAATTTACTTAATGGAGAAGGATCGTGGCTGGATGTATGGTAGACGTGATACATTGGAATTCTTTGACGGGGTTCAAGAGTTTTGTGAGAGGGCTTCATCTTATCAGCGCAGAATGGGTTTCGATTGCCTCTATTGTCCTTGTGTTGATTGTAATAATGTGAAGGTGGTTAATAGTGTTGATATCATTAGAGATCATGTAGTTTGTCGTGGGTTTAGGCTTAAATACCATGTGTGGATTTGGCACGGTGAAGAAGGAGAGTACACTGGGGATGTTATTGGGAATGATGTGTATGATGATAGAAGCAATGATATTCGTGTGGACGAGGAATACAAGAATGATGAATTTATTGTTGATAATGGTGATGAGGATGGATTTGATGATGATCAGGTGGATGAGGTGGAGGATGAAGGGGTGAATGAAATGATGCGTGGTGTTGAAGGTGACGTGTTTGAGTCGTTATCGGAGGCTTCTAAAAAGCCTTTGTATCCTGGGTGCAAAAAATACTCCAAACTATCAGCTGTGCTAACACTGTTTAACATTAAGTCGAAGCATGGGTGGACGGACAACAGTTTTACGTCTTTGTTGACCGTGTTAAGTGAGATGTTGCCTGACGGGAATGAAATTCCTAAGTCATACTATTATGCAAAGAAGCTCATGTGTCCATTTGGTTTGGAGTATAAGAAGATACATGCATGTCCTAATGATTGTATTCTTTATCGAAATGAATATGAACAATTGGAGGAGTGTCCGCGATGCAAGAAGTCGCGCTACAAGCGCATGAGTTGCAATGCTGGTATGAAGGGACCTCCTGCGAAGGTGTTGTGGTATCTTCCCATCATTCCAAGGTTTAAGCGTCTTTTCTCAACACCAAAAGACACAAAAAACTTGAGGTGGCATGTAGAGGGAAGAAAGAAAAACAGAATGCTGAAGCATCCAGCCAACTCCCCGCAATGGAAGAACATTTATATGAAGTTTGGTGAATTTGGTGATGAAGTCAGAAATTTAAGGCTTGGGTTGTGCACGGACGGGATGAATCCATTTGGCACTCTTAGTACCTAGCACAGCACATGGCCGGTACTTTTAGTGATCTACAATTTGCCTCCTTAGTTGTGCATGAAACGTAAGTATGTAATGCTTTCACTACTAATAACTGGGCCAAGGCAACCTGGAAACGACATAGATGTTTATCTTGCGCCACTTGTTGACGATTTGAGAAAGATGTGGGACGAAGGGGTTTCCATGTTTGATGCTCATAAGAATGAGATGTTCACCTTGCGTGCAGTTCTTATGTGGACCGTTAATGATTTTCCTGCATATGACAACTTGTCTGGGTACAAGAACAAAGGAAAAAAAGCATGCCCCATTTGTATTGATGACACCCCAAGCATACACCTTGACAATTGCCACAAAGAGGTGTATTTGCGGACTCGAAGGTTGCTAAGGCGCGATCACCCGTACCGTAGGCAGAAAAAGGCTTTCGATTGGAAAGCGGAAGAGGGGACTGCGCCTAGGCCATTGACTGGTGAGGAGGTTTATGCTCGAGTTAAGGGTATACGAACAATATTTGGGAAAACAGAAAAAGCTGTGGACTCAACTGCTCTCTTTAAAAAAGAATCAATCTTTTGGAAGCTTCCTTACTGGAAAGAACATGATGTTAGGCACTGTCTTGATGTAATGCATATAGAGAAGAATGAGTGTGATGCTCTTGTGGGAACGCTGATGAACATTCAAGGCAAAACAAAGGACGGAAAGGGTGCACGGTTAGATTTGCAAAAGATGGGGGTTCGTCTAGAATTGTGGGCTCAGCAAAAGGTTAGAAAGGGAAAGGAACAGGAAAAGAGAGATGAAACGAGTTCGGGACAAGAAAAAGGGAAGAGAAAGGGAAAAGGAAAGTCCACAGATGCGTTGAAGAAGAATTATGATGGAAAAGCAAAGGATGCAAAGGCTTATTTACCTCCGGCTTGCTACACATTGTCAAGGGTAGAAAAATGGATGTTTTGTGCATGTCTGTACGGCATTAAGGTTCCATCAGGGTATGGATCTAACATGAAAAGATTTGTATCCTTAAATGGAGAATTGAAGCTGACAAGTATGAAATCCCATGATTGTCATGTTCTTATGCAAGTATTCCTACCAATTGCAATACATGGTATTTTACCGAAGCACGTGAGGGAAGCTATTACAAGCCTCTGTTCTTTTTTCAATACAATATGCAGCAAAGTGCTTGATCCTTGTGCACTTGATGCTTTGCAGGCGGATGTGGTTGTGACTTTGTGCAAATTTGAGATGTACTTCCCACCCTCATTCTTTGACATAATGGTGCATCTTATTCTTCATTTGGTGCGTGAAATTAAGTTGTGCGGTCCAGTGTTCATGAGGTGGTGCTATCCTTTTGAAAGACACATGGGTACATTGCAAAACAAGGTAAGGAATCGGGCTCACCCGGAAGGAAGTATGATTCAAGGGATCGTGGGTGAGGAGATTGGTAATTGTGTTGCCGACTATATAGCTGTTGCTGAACCTATTGGTCTTCCTACTTCTCGACATAAAGGGAGACTTGATGGTCACGGCACAATCGAGTCAAAACGAATGTCACCTGACCGAGATAAGTTTTTACAAGCACACCTATATGTGTTGCACCATGTTGCAGATGTTCACCCATACTTAGATGAACACATGGCTAGTTTGCGTGATGAATTTCCATCGAAAGGTGAAAGGGCATTGATGCAGATGCATAATAAGAGGTTTGTGAGTTGGTTTCGTGATCGAGTGATGGGTAGAATGGATGAGAGTGTCACTGATACAGTAAGGTGGCTTGCTTATGGTCCTAGGGATGATGTTCGCTCATTTGAGGGATATGACATAATGGGTACACTTTTTGGACTGAGCGTTAGGATTTGAAATCTTCCTCGACCCAAAACAGTGGTGTAACGCTTGTGGCATCGTCAAGGGAGTTTGCAAGTGCTAAGGATATATCACCCGTTGATGCAGAGTTATCATACTGTGGTCGAATTCAAGAAATATGGGAGCTTGATTATTGTAACTTCACGATTGCTCTTTTCCGGTGTAAATGGGTTGATAATATCAGGCGTAACGTCAAATATGATGACTTTACTCTTGTAGATCTTAGCCACCTAAATGACAGTGCGAACCATTCATCCTTGCATCTCAAGCTAAGCAAGTGTTTTACGTAACTGACCCAGCAGATATGAAATGGTCTATTGTGCTAGCCGGCAAAAAAAGAATCCTAGGCATTGGAGATGTCGAGGATGAGGAAGAATATGATGCGTTTGATGACTCGGCCCCTTTCACTGTTCCTAGACATGTTGTACCAAATGACGTAGACGACCAAACCAATTATGTGCGATTAGACCACAACAAAGGAATATTAGAATGAGGTACTATTTTTCAGCAATTTTGCAATTTTAGGTGTTGAAAGTATTATCAAATGACACGTTAGCCAAAAATGAATTAATTAATTGTCATAAGTATTATAATTAGGCAATTTATATTTGATTTTATAACTATACCTTACAAATGTATTTATAATACAACTACTAACGTGTTATGATTGTTGCCTAGTGACATTTCTACACAACCGTGTTAGTATGTTGCCTAGTGACACTCCCATTCAAGTTCCACTACCTAAGGCAATGTTTCACTTTGATGAGTATGCAGTTGCATGGCTTAGCAAAGAAGATGTGAAAGAATTTCTAAGTGGTTCAATGCTTAACATCTCCCTCGTTTAAACATTCATGAGGTAATTTAATGCCAGACACTATTATGTTATTTAGATTAGTGGTGATTGCTTGTCATTTAATTGACCATTTATTTTGTTACCATGCATGCAGAGCACTACAGGAGCACTTACTTGAGATTGATTCTCCGTGTCAAGTAGGGTGGTTATGCCCCGAGCAAATCTCCACTACTAGAATCTTAGGCAACTACCCTGACGTGTTGTACTATGTTGAACGGGGTATCAAGGAATCATTGCGTGCGGGTGACAAGTTCATATTCGCCCCATGTTTTGAGGAGTACGTTTGACCATGTCAAATTCATTTGTTTCCCCTAATTATATGTTGTACACGGCTAATTATTGACTTGCTTGCGTATTGTCCATTTCTGTAGTGCACATTGGACCCTGATGGTGATTTGTGTTCCCAGTAACACCATCTTCCTTTTTGATTCAGCTCGATTGCCTCATCCGAAAAAGCTCCTCGTGAAGTCTATACTGCGAAAGTAAATATAGCTATCTAGTGTTGATTATCCTTACTTAACTCATTTATTATATTAGTCATACTAATCAAGTTTGAACTTACTTTTCTATAGTGCTATGAAGAAGATAAATTGCCCAGCTCCTCAAGGTCCTACATGGAAATCACCGATGGTAATGCTACATGATTTTGTGATTTTTATAATAAACGATGCGTAAGATGTTGCTAATTTGTTATGCATGTTTGATTCATTTACTGTGTTCCTATGCTAGTGCGCACAACAAGATAACGGAGTTGATTGCGGACTATACGTGATGAGATTCATGTTGGACATAATGAGTCATTGCACAGATTTACAACAGCTTGATGAGGTATGCCATTGACTTAGTTAATTTGCTTTTGTGGTGTGTTTTAATAAGAGAAAACCCTTGAAACTGCGTCTTAAAACCCTTGAATTCCACTTTTAATGTGATTTCAAGGCTTAGCTGCCTCTAACTAGGTAATAATGACATGTTAAGAGGAAGAATGAGCAATTTTGATCAAAAATATAGAAAATAGGCATACAAATAGTGATATAGGCCTTATTTCGGCCATTTTGAATGAAATTGCGTCTTAAAACAATTGACTTGCTCTTTTAATGTGATTTCAAGCCTTAGCTACCTCTAACTAGGTAATAATGACATGTTAAGAGGAAGAATGAGCCATTTTGATCAAAAATATAGAAAATAGGCATACAAGTGATATAGGCCTTCTTTCGGCCATTTTGAATGAAATTGCGTCTTAAAACACTTGACTTGCTCTTTTAATGTGATTTCAAGCCTTAGATGCCTGTAACTAGGTAAAAGTGACATGTTAAGAGGAAGAATGATCCATTTTGATCAAAAATATAGAAAATAGGCATACAAGTAATGATATTAGCCTTATTTCGGCCATTTTGAATGAAATTGCGCCTTAAAACACTTGAATTGCTCTTTTAATGTGATTTCAAGTCTTAGCTGCCTAAAACTAGGTAATAATGACATGTTAAGAGGAAGAATGAGCCATTTTGATCAAAAATATAGAAAATAGGCATACAAGTAGTGATATAGGCCTTATTTCGGCCATTTTGAATGAAATTGCGTCTTAAAAAACTTTACTTGCTGTTTTAATGTGATTTCAAGCCTTAGATGCTGTCTAACTAGGTAAAAATGACATGTTAAGAGGAAGAATTAGCTGTTTTGATCAAAAATATAGAAAATAGGCATACAAGTAGTGATATAGGCCTTATTTCGGCCATTTTGAATGAAATTTCGTCCCAAAACCATTCAAATGCTCTTTTAATGTGATTTCAAGCCTTAGCTGACTCTAACTAGGTAATAATGACATGTTAAGAGGAATAATAAGCAAATTTGATCAAAAATGTAGAAAATAGGAATACAAGTAGTGATATAGGCTTTATTCGGGCCATTTACGTTGAAAATGCGTCTTAAAACACTTGACTTGCTCTTTTAATGTGATTTCAAGCCTTAGCTAACTCTAACTAGGTAATAATGACATGTTAAGAGGAAGAATGAGCTATTTTGATCAAAAATATAGAAAATAGGCATACAAGTAATGATATAGGCCTTATTTCGGCCATTTTGAATGAAATTGCGTCTTAAAACACTTGACTTGCTCTTTTAATGTGATTTCAAGCCTTAGATGCCTGTAACTAGGTAAAAATGACATGTTAAGAGGAAGAATGAGCCATTTTGATCAAAAATATAGAAAATAGGCATACAAGTAGTGATATAGGCCTTATTTCGGCCATTTTGAATGAAATTGCGTCTTAAAACACTTGACTTGCTCTTTTAATGTGATTTCAAGCCTTAGCTGCCTCTAACTAGGTAATAATGACATGTTAAGAGGAAGAATGATCCATTTTGATAAAAAATATAGAAAATAGGCATACAAGTAATGATATTAGCCTTATTTCGGCCATTTTGAATGAAATTGCGCCTTAAAACACTTGAATTGCTCTTTTTATGTGATTTCAAGTCTTAGCTGCCTATAACTAGGTAATAATGACATGTTAAGAGGAAGAATGAGCCATTTTGATCAAAAATATAGAAAATAGGCATACAAGTAGTGATATAGGCCTTATTTCGGCCATTTTGAATAAAATTGCGTCTTAAAAAACTTTACTTGCTGTTTTAATGTGATTTCAAGCCTTAGATGCTGTCTAACTAGGTAATAATGACATGTTAAGAGGAAGAATGAGCTGTTTTGATCAAAAATATAGAAAATAGGCATACAAGTAGTGATATAGGCCTTATTTCGGCCATTTTGAATGAAATTTCGTCCCAAAACCATTCAAATGCTCTTTTAATGTGATTTCAAGCCTTAGCTGACTCTAACTAGGTAATAATGACATGTTAAGAGGAATAATAAGCAAATTTGATAAAAAATGTAGAAAATAGGAATACAAGTAGTGATATAGGCTTTATTCGGGCCATTTACGTTGAAAATGCGTCTTAAAACACTTGACTTGCTCTTTTAATGTGATTTCAAGCCTTAGCTACCTCTAACTAGGTAATAATGACATGTTAAGAGGAATAATGAGCCATTTTGATCAAAAATATAGAAAATAGGCATACAAGTAGTGATATAGGCCTTCTTTCGGCCATTTTGAATGAAATTGCGTCTTAAAACACTTGACTTGCTCTTTTAATGTGATTTCAAGCCTTAGATGCCTGTAACTAGGTAAAAATGACATGTTAAGAGGAAGAATGAGCCATTTTAATCAAAAATATAGAAAATAGGCATACAAGTAGTGATATAGGCCTTATTTCGGCCATTTTGAATGAAATTGCGTCTTAAAACACTTGACTTGCTCTTTTAATGTGATTTCAAGCCTTAGCTGCCTCTAACTAGGTAATAATGACATGTTAAGAGGAATAATGAGCTAATTTGATCAAAAATATAGAAAATAGGCATACAAGTAGTGATATAGGCTTTATTCGGGCCATTTAGATTGAAAATGCGTCTTAAAACCCTTGAATTCCTCTTTTAATGTGATTTCAAGCCTTAGCTTCCTCTAACTAGGCAATAATGACATGTTAAGAGTAAGAATGAGCTATTTTGATCAAAAATATAGAAAATAGGCATACAAGTAGTGATATAGGCCTTATTTCGGCCATTTTGAATGAAATTGCGTCTTAAAACACTTGACTTGCTCTTTTAAAGTGATTTCAAGCCTTAGCTACCTCTAACTAGGTAATAATGACATTTTAAGAGGAAGAATGATCCATTTTGATCAAAAATATAGAAAATAGGCATACAAGTAATGATATTAGCCTTATTTCGGCCATTTTGAATGAAATTGCGCCTTAAAACACTTGAATTGCTCTTTTAATGTGATTTCAAGTCTTAGCTGCCTATAACTAGGTAATAATGACATGTTAAGAGGAAGAATGAGCCATTTTGATCAAAAATATAGAAAATAGGCATACAAGTAGTGATATAGGCCTTATTTCGGCCATTTTGAATGAAATTGCGTCTTAAAAAACTTTACTTGCTGTTTTAATGTGATTTCAAGCCTTAGATGCTGTCTAAATAGGTAAAAATGACATGTTAAGAGGAAGAATTAGCTGTTTTGATCAAAAATATAGAAAATAGGCATACAAGTAGTGATATAGGCCTTATTTCGGCCATTTTGAATGAAATTTCGTCCCAAAACCATTCAAATGCTCTTTTAATGTGATTTCAAGCCTTAGCTGACTCTAACTAGGTAATAATGACATGTTAAGAGGAATAATAAGCAAATTTGATCAAAAATGTAGAAAATAGGAATACAAGTAGTGATATAAGCTTTATTCGGGCCATTTACGTTGAAAATGCGTCTTAAAACACTTGACTCGCTCTTTTAATGTGATTTCAAGCCTTAGCTTCCTCTAACTAGGTAATAATGACATGTTAAGAGGAAGAATGAGCTATTTTGATCAAAAATATAGAAAATAGGCATACAAGTAGTGATATAGGCCTTATTTCGGCCATTTTGAATGAAATTGCGTCTTAAAACACTTGACTTGCTCTTTTAATGTGATTTCAAGCCTTAGATGCCTGTAACTAGGTAAAAATGACATGTTAAGAGGAAGAATGAGCCATTTTGATCAAAAATATAGAAAATAGGCATACAAGTAGTGATATAGGCCTTATTTCGGCCATTTTGAATGAAATTGCGTCTTAAAACACTTGACTTGCTCTTTTAATGTGATTTCAAGCCTTAGCTGCCTCTAACTAGGTAATAATGACATGTTAAGAGGAAGAATGATCCATTTTGATCAAAAATATAGAAAATAGGCATACAAGTAATGATATTAGCCTTATTTCGGCCATTTTGAATGAAATTGCGCCTTAAAACACTTGAATTGCTCTTTTTATGTGATTTCAAGTCTTAGCTGCCTATAACTAGGTAATAATGACATGTTAAGAGGAAGAATGAGCCATTTTGATCAAAAATATAGAAAATAGGCATACAAGTAGTGATATAGGCCTTATTTCGGCCATTTTGAATGAAATTGCGTCTTAAAAAACTTTACTTGCTGTTTTAATGTGATTTCAAGCCTAAGATGCTGTCTAACAAGGTAAAAATGACATGTTAAGAGGAAGAATGAGCTGTTTTGATCAAAAATATAGAAAATAGGCATACAAGTAGTGATATAAGCCTTATTTCGGCCATTTTGAATGAAATTTCGTCCCAAAACCATTCAAATGCTCTTTTAATGTGATTTCAAGCCTTAGCTGACTCTAACTAGGTAATAATGACATGTTAAGAGGAATAATAAGCAAATTTGATCAAAAATGTAGAAAATAGGAATACAAGTAGTGATATAGGCTTTATTCGGGCCATTTACGTTGAAAATGCGTCTTAAAACACTTGACTTGCTCTTTTAATGTGATTTCAAGCCTTAGCTACCTCTAACTAGGTAATAATGACATGTAAAGAGGAAGAATGAGCCATTTTGATCAAAAATATAGAAAATAGTCATACAAGTAGTGATATAGGCCTTCTTTCGGCCATTTTGAATGAAATTGCGTCTTAAAACACTTGACTTGCTCTTTTAATGTGATTTCAAGCCTTAGATGCCTGTAACTAGGTAAAAATGGCATGTTAAGAGGAAGAATGAGCCATTTTGATCAAAAATATAGAAAATAGGCATACAAGTAGTGATATAGGCCTTATTTCGGCCATTTTGAATGAAATTGCGTCTTAAAACACTTGAATTGCTCTTTAAATGAGATTTCAAGCCTTAGCTGCCTCTAACTAGGTAATAATGACATGTTAAGAGGAATAATGAGCTAATTTGATCAAAAATATAGAAAACAGACATACAAGTAGTGATATAGGCTTTATTCGGGCCATTTAGATTGAAAATGCGTCTTAAAACCCTTGAATTCCTCTTTTAATGTGATTTCAAGCCTTAGATGCCTCTAACTAGGCAATAATGACATGTTAAGAGTAAGAATGAGCTATTTTGATCAAAAATATAGAAAATAGGCATACAAGTAGTGATATAGGCCTTATTTCGGCCATTTTGAATGAAATTGCGTCTTAAAACACTTGACTTGCTCTTTTAATGTGATTTCAAGCCTTAGCTGCCTCTAACTAGGTAATAATGACATGTTAAGAGGAAGAATGATCCATTTTGATCAAAAATATAAAAAATAGGCATACAAGTAATGATATAGGCCTTATTTCGGCCATTTTGAATGAAATTGCGTCTTAAAACACTTGACTTGCTCTTTTAATGTGATTTCAAGCCTTAGATGCCTGTAACTAGGTAAAAATGACATGTTAAGAGGAAGAATGAGCCATTTTGATCAAAAATATAGAAAATAGGCATACAAGTAGTGATATAGGCCTTATTTCGGCCATTTTAAATGAAATTGCGTCTTAAAACACTTGAATTGCTCTTTAAATGTGATTTCAAGCCTTAGCTGCCTCTAACTAGGTAATAATGACATGTTAAGAGGAATAATGAGCTAATTTGATCAAAAATATAGAAAACAGGCATACAAGTAGTGATATAGGCTTTATTCGGGCCATTTAGATTGAAAATGCGTCTTAAAACACTAGACTTGCTCTTTTAATGTGATTTCAAGCCTTAGCTGCCTCTAACTAGGTAATAATGACATGTTAAGAGGAAGAATGAGCCATTTTGATCAAAAAATATAGAAAATAGGCATACAAGTAGTGATATAGACCTTATTTCGGCCATTTTGAATGAAATTGCGTCTTAAAAAACTTTACTTGCTGTTTTAATGTGATTTCAAGCCTTAGATGCTGTCTAACTAGGTAAAAATGACATGTTAAGAGGAAGAATGAGCTGTTTTGATCAAAAAATATAGAAAATAGGCATACAAGTAGTGATATAGGCCTTATTTCGGCCATTTTGAATGAAATTTCGTCCCAAAACCATTCAAATGCTCTTTTAATGTGATTTCAAGCCTTAGATGACTCTAAATAGGTAATAATGACATGTTAAGAGGAATAATAAGCAAATTTGATCAAAAATGTAGAAAATAGGAATACAAGTAGTGATATAGGCTTTATTCGGGCCATTTACGTTGAAAATGCGTCTTAAAACACTTGACTTGCTCTTTTAATGTGATTTCAAGCCTTAGCTACCTCTAACTAGGTAATAACGACATGTAAAGAGGAAGAATGAGCCATTTTGATCAAAAATATAGAAAATAGTCATACAAGTAGTGATATAGGCCTTCTTTCGGCCATTTTGAATGAAATTGCGTCTTAAAACACTTGACTTGCTCTTTTAATGTGATTTCAAGCCTTAGATGCCTGTAACTAGGTAAAAATGGCATGTTAAGAGGAAGAATGAGCCATTTTGATCAAAAATATAGAAAATAGGCATACAAGTAGTGATATAGGCCTTATTTCGGCCATTTTGAATGAAATTGCGTCTTAAAACACTTGAATTGCTCTTTAAATGTGATTTCAAGCCTTAGCTGCCTCTAACTAGGTAATAATGACATGTTAAGAGGAATAATGAGCTAATTTGATCAAAAATATAGAAAACAGGCATACAAGTAGTGATATAGGCTTTATTCGGGCCATTTAGATTGAAAATGCGTCTTAAAACCCTCGAATTCCTCTTTTAATGTGATTTCAAGCCTTAGATGCCTCTAACTAGGCAATAATGACATGTTAAGAGTAAGAATGAGCTATTTTGATCAAAAATATAGAAAATAGGCATACAAGTAGTGATATAGGCCTCATTTCGGCCATTTTGAATGAAATTGCGTCTTAAAACACTTGACTTGCTCTTTTAATGTGATTTCAAGCCTTAGCTGCCTCTAACTAGGTAATAATGACATGTTAAGAGGAAGAATGATCCATTTTGATCAAAATATAGAAAATAGGCATACAAGTAATGATATTAGCCTTATTTCGGCCATTTTGAATGAAATTGCGCCTTAAAACACTTGAATTGCTCTTTTAATGTGATTTCAAGTCTTAGCTGCCTATAACTAGGTAATAATGACATGTTAAGAGGAAGAATGAGCCATTTTGATCAAAAATATAGAAAATAGGCATACAAGTAGTGATATAGGCCTTATTTCGGCCATTTTGAATGAAATTGCGTCTTAAAAAACTTTACTTGCTGTTTTAATGTGATTTCAAGCCTTAGATGCTGTCTAACTAGGTAAAAATGACATGTTAAGAGGAAGAATGAGCTGTTTTGATCAAAAATATAGAAAATAGGCATACAAGTAGTGATATAGGCCTTATTTCGGCCATTTTGAATGAAATTTCGTCCCAAAACCATTCAAATGCTCTTTTAATGTGATTTCAAGCCTTAGCTGACTCTAACTAGGTAATAATGACATGTTAAGAGGAATAATAAGCAAATTTGATCAAAAATGTAGAAAATAGGAATACAAGTAGTGATATAGGCTTTATTCGGGCCATTTACGTTGAAAATGCGTCTTAAAACACTTGACTTGCTCTTTTAATGTGATTTCAAGCCTTAGCTACCTCTAACTAGGTAATAATGACATGTTAAGAGGAAAGAATGAGCTATTTTGATCAAAAATATAGAAAATAGGCATACAAGTAGTGATATAGGCCTTATTTCGGCCATTTTGAATGAAATTGCGTCTTAAAACACTTGACTTGCTCTTTTAATGTGATTTCAAGCCTTAGATGCCTGTAACTAGGTAAAAATGACATGTTAAGAGGAAGAATGAGCCATTTTGATCAAAAATATAGAAAATAGGCATACAAGTAGTGATATAGGCCTTATTTCGGCCATTTTGAATGAAATTGCGTCTTAAAACACTTGACTTGCTCTTTTAATGTGATTTCAAGCCTTAGCTGCCTCTAACTAGGTAATAATGACATGTTTAAGAGGAAGAATGATCCATTTTGATCAAAAATATAGAAAAATAGGCATACAAGTAATGATATTAGCCTTATTTCGGCCATTTGAATTGAAATTGCGCCTTAAAACACTTGAATTGCTCTTTTAATGTGATTTCAAGTCTTAGCTGCCTATAACTAGGTAATAATGACATGTTAAGAGGAATAATGAGCCATTTTGATCAAAAAATATAGAAAATAGGCATACAAGTAGTGATATAGGCCTTATTTCGGCCATTTTGAATGAAATTGCGTCTTAAAAAACTTTACTTGCTGTTTTAATGTGATTTCAAGCCTTAGATGCTGTCTAACTAGGTAAAAATGACATGTTAAGAGGAAGAATGAGCTGTTTTGATCAAAAATATAGAAAATAGGCATACAAGTAGTGATATAAGCCTTATTTTCGGCCATTTTGAATGAAATTTCGTCCCAAAACCATTCAAATGCTCTTTTAATGTGATTTCAAGCCTTAGCTGACTCTAACTAGGTAATAATGACATGTTAAGAGGAATAATAAGCAAATTTGATCAAAAATGTAGAAAATAGGAATACAAGTAGTGATATAGGCTTTATTCGGGCCATTTACGTTGAAAATGCGTCTTAAAACACTTGACTTGCTCTTTTAATGTGATTTCAAGCCTTAGCTGCCTCTAACTAGGTAATAATGACATGTTAAGAGGAAGAATGAGCCATTTTTGATCAAAAATATAGAAAATAGGCATACAAGTAGTGATATAGACCTTATTTCGGCCATTTTGAATGAAATTGCGTCTTAAAAACTTTACTTGCTGTTTTAATGTGATTTCAAGCCTTAGATGCTGTCTAACTAGGTAAAAATGACATGTTAAGAGGAAGAATGAGCTTTTTTGATCAAAAATATAGAAAATAGGCATACAAGTAGTGATATAGGCCTTATTTCGGCCATTTTGAATGAAAATTTCGTCCCAAAACCATTCAAATGCTCTTTTAATGTGATTTCAAGCCTTAGATGACTCTAAATAGGTAATAATGACATGTTAAGAGGAATAATAAGCAAATTTGATCAAAAATGTAGAAAATAGGAATACAAGTAGTGATATAGGCTTTATTCGGCCATTTACGTTGAAAATGCGTCTTAAAACACTTGACTTGCTCTTTTAATGTGATTTCAAAGCCTTAGCTACCTCTAACTAGGTAATAATGACATGTTTAAGAGGAAGAATGAGCCATTTTGATCAAAAATATAGAAAATAGGCATACAAGTAGTGATATAGGCCTTCTTTCGGCCATTTTGAATGAAATTGCGTCTTAAAACACTTGACTTGCTCTTTTAATGTGATTTCAAGCCTTAGCTGCCTCTAACTAGGTAATAACGACATGTTAAGAGGAAGAATGATCCATTTTGATCAAAAATATAGAAAATAGGCATACAAGTAATGATATTAGCCTTATTTCGGCCATTTTGAATGAAATTGCGCCTTAAAACACTTGAATTGCTCTTTTAATGTCATTTCAAGTCTTAGCTGCCTATAACTAGGTAATAATGACATGTTAAGAGGAAGAATGAGCCATTTTGATCAAAAATATAGAAAAATAGGCATACAAGTAGTGATATAGGCCTTATTTCGGCCATTTTGAATGAAATTGCGTCTTAAAAAACTTTACTTGCTGTTTTAATGTGATTTCAAGCCTTAGATGCTGTCTAACTAGGTAAAAATGACATGTTAAGAGGAAGAATGAGCTGTTTTGATCAAAAATATAGAAAATAGGCATACAAGTAGTGATATAGGCCTTATTTCGGCCATTTTGAATGAAATTTCGTCCCAAAACCATTCAAATGCTCTTTTAATGTGATTTCAAGCCTTAGCTGACTCTAACTAGGTAATAATGACATGTTAAGAGGAATAATAAGCAAATTTGATCAAAAATGTAGAAAATAGGAATACAAGTAGTGATATAGGCTTATTCGGCCATTTTTGAAAATGCGTCTTAAAACACTTGACTTGCTCTTTTAATGTGATTTCAAGCCTTAGCTGCCTCTAACTAGGTAATAATGACATGTTAAGAGGAAGAATGAGCTATTTTGATCAAAAATATAGAAAATAGGCATACAAGTAGTGATATAGGCCTTATTTCGGCCATTTTGAATGAAATTGCGTCTTAAAACACTTGACTTGCTCTTTTAATGTGATTTCAAGCCTTAGATGCCTCTAACTAGGTAAAAATGACATGTTAAGAGGAAGAATGAGCTATTTTGATCAAAAATATAGAAAATAGGCATACAAGTAGTGATATAGGCCTTATTTCGGCCATTTTGAATGAAATTGCGTCTTAAAACACTTGACTTGCTCTTTTAATGTGATTTCAAGCCTTAGCTGCCTCTAACTAGGTAATAATGACATGTTAAGAGGAAGAATGATTTTGATCAAAAATATAGAAAATAGGCATACAAGTAGTGATATTAGCTTTATTTCGGCCATTTTGAATGAAATTGCGCCTTAAAACACTTGAATTGCTCTTTTTATGTGATTTCAAGTCTTAGCTGCCTATAACTAGGTAATAATGACATGTTAAGAGGAATAATGAGCCATTTTGATCAAAAATATAGAAAATAGGCATACAAGTAGTGATATAGGCCTTATTTCGGCCATTTTGAATGAAATTGCGTCTTAAAAAACTTTACTTGCTGTTTTTAATGTGATTTCAAGCCTTAGATGCTGTCTAACTAGGTAAAAATGACATGTTAAGAGGAAGAATGAGCTGTTTTGATCAAAAATATAGAAAATAGGCATACAAGTAGTGATATAAGCCTTATTTCGGCCATTTTGAATGAAATTTCGTCCCCAAAACCATTCAAATGCTCTTTTAATGTGATTTCAAGCCTTAGCTGACTCTAACTAGGTAATAATGACATGTTAAGAGAATAATAAGCAAATTTGATCAAAAATGTAGAAAATAGGAATACAAGTAGTGATATAGGCTTTATTCGGGCCATTTACGTTGAAAATGCGTCTTAAAACACTTGACTTGCTCTTTTAATGTGATTTCAAGCCTTAGCTGCCTCTAACTAGGTAATAATGACATTGTTAAGAGGAAGAATGAGCCATTTTGATCAAAAATATAGAAAATAGGCATACAAGTAGTGATATAGACCTTATTTCGGCCATTTTGAATGAAATTGCGTCTTAAAAAACTTTACTTGCTGTTTTAATGTGATTTCAAGCCTTAGATGCTGTCTAACTAGGTAAAAATGACATGTTAAGAGGAAGAATGAGCTGTTTTGATCAAAAATATAGAAAAATAGGCATACAAGTAGTGATATAGGCCTTATTTCGGCCATTTTTGAATGAAATTTCGTCCCAAAACCATTTCAAATGCTCTTTTAATGTGATTTCAAGCCTTAGATGACTTTAAATAGGTAATAATGACATGTTAAGAGGAATAATAAGCAAATTTGATCAAAAATGTAGAAAAATAGGAATACAAGTAGTGATATAGGCTTTATTCGGGCCATTTACGTTGAAAATGCGTCTTAAAACACTTGACTTGCTCTTTTAATGTGATTTCAAGCCTTAGCTACCTCTAACTAGGTAATAATGACATGTTAAGAGGAAGAATGAGCCATTTTGATCAAAAATATAGAAAATAGGCATACAAGTAGTGATATAGGCCTTCTTTCGGCCTTTTTGAATGAAATTGCGTCTTAAAACACTTGACTTGCTCTTTTAATGTGATTTCAAGCCTTAGCTGCCTCTAACTAGGTAATAACGACATGTTAAGAGGAAGAATGATCCATTTTGATCAAAAATATAGAAAATAGGCATACAAGTAATGATATTAGCCTTATTTCGGCCATTTTGAATGAAATTGCGCCTTTAAAACACTTGAATTGCTCTTTTAATTGTCATTTCAAGTCTTAGCTGCCTATAACTAGGTAATAATGACATGTTAAGAGGAAGAATGAGCCATTTTGATCAAAAATATAGAAAATAGGCATACAAGTAGTGATATAGGCCTTATTTCGGCCATTTTGAATGAAATTGCGTCTTAAAAAACTTTACTTGCTGTTTTAATGTGATTTCAAGCCTTAGATGCTGTCTAACTAGGTAAAAATGACATGTTAAGAGGAAGAATGAGCTGTTTTGATCAAAAATATAGAAAATAGGCATACAAGTAGTGATATAGGCCTTATTTCGGCCATTTTGAATGAAATTTCGTCCCAAAAACCATTCAAATGCTCTTTTAATGTGATTTCAATCCTTAGCTGACTCTAACTAGGTAATAATGACATGTTAAGAGGAATAATAAGCAAATTTGATCAAAAATGTAGAAAATAGGAATACAAGTAGTGATATAGGCTTTATTCGGGCCATTTACGTTGAAAATGCGTCTTAAAACACTTGACTTGCTCTTTTTAATGTGATTTCAAGCCTTAGCTACCTCTAACTAGGTAATAATGACATGTTAAGAGGAAGAATGAGCCATTTTGATCAAAAAATATAGAAAATAGGCATACAAGTAGTTGATATAGGCCTTCTTTCGGCCATTTTGAATGAAATTGCGTCTTAAAACACTTGACTTGCTCTTTTAATGTGATTTCAAGCCTTAGCTGCCTCTAACTAGGTAATAACGACATGTTAAGAGGAAGAATGATCCATTTTGATCAAAAAATATAGAAAATAGGCATACAAGTAATGATATTAGCCTTATTTCGGCCATTTTGAATGAAATTGCGCCTTAAAACACTTGAATTGCTCTTTTAATGTGATTTCAAGTCTTAGCTGCCTATAACTAGGTAATAATGACATGTTAAGAGGAAGAATGAGCCATTTTGATCAAAAATATTAGAAAATAGGCATACAAGTAGTGTTATAGGCCTTCTTTCGGCCATTTTGAATGAAATTGCGTCTTTAAAACACTTGACTTGTCTTTTAATGTGATTTCAAGCCTTAGATGCCTGTAACTAGGTAAAAATGACATGTTAAGAGGAAGAATGAGCTATTTTGATCAAAATATAGAAAATAGGCATAACAAGTAGTGATATAGGCCTTATTTCGGCCATTTTGAATGAAATTGCGTCTTAAAACACTTGAATTGCTCTTTAAATGTGATTTTCAAGCCTTAGCTGCCTCTAACTAGGTAATAATGACATGTTAAGAGGAATAATGAGCTAATTTGATCAAAAATATAGAAAACAGACATACAAGTAGTGATATAGGCTTTATTCGGGCCATTTAGATTGAAAATGCGTCTTAAAAACCCTTGAATTCCTCTTTTAATGTGATTTCAAGCCTTAGATGCCTCTAACTAGGCAATAATGACATGTTAAGAGTAAGAATGAGCTTATTTTGATCAAAAATATAGAAAATAGGCATTACAAGTAGTGATATAGGCCTTATTTCGGTCATTTTGAATGAAATTGCGTCTTAAAAACACTTGACTTGCTCTTTTAATGTGATTTCAAGCCTTAGCTGCCTCTAACTAGGTAATAATGACATGTTAAGAGGAAAGAATGATCCATTTTGATCAAAAATATAGAAAATAGGCATACAAGTAATGATATTAGCCTTATTTCGGCCATTTTGAATGAAATTGCGCCTTAAAACACTTGAATTGCTCTTTTAATGTGATTTCAAGTCTTAGCTGCCTATAACTAGGTAATAATGACATGTTAAGAGGAAGAATGAGCCATTTTGATCAAAAATATAGAAAATAGGCATACAAGTAGTGATATAGGCCTTCTTTCGGCCATTTTGAATGAAATTGCGTTCTTAAAACACTTGACTTGCTCTTTTAATGTGATTTCAAGCCTTAGATGCCTGTAACTAGGTAAAAATGACATGTTAAGAGGAAGAATGAGCCATTTTTGATCAAAAATATTAGAAAATAGGCATACAAGTAGTGATATAGGCCTTATTTCGGCCATTTTGAATGAAATTGCGTCTTAAAACACTTGAATTGCTCTTTAAATGTGATTTCAAGCCTTAGCTGCCTCTAACTAGGTAATAATGACATTTTAAGAGGAAGAATGATCCATTTTGATCAAAAATATAGAAAATAGGCATACAAGTAATGATATTAGCCTTATTTCGGCCATTTTGAATGAAATTGCGCCTTAAAACACTTGAATTGCTCTTTTAATGTGATTTCAAGTCTTAGCTGCCTATAACTAGGTAATAATGACATGTTAAGAGGAAGAATGAGCCATTTTGATCAAAAATATAGAAAATAGGCATACAAGTAGTGATATAGGCCTTATTTCGGCCATTTTGAATGAAATTGCGTCTTAAAAAACTTTACTTGCTGTTTTAATGTGATTTCAAGCCTTAGATGCTGTTCTAACTAGGTAAAAATGACATGTTAAGAGGAAGAATGAGCTGTTTTGATCAAAAATATAGAAAATAGGCATACAAGTAGTGATATAGGCCTTATTTCGGCCATTTTGAATGAAATTTCGTCCCAAAACCATTCAAATGCTCTTTTAATGTGATTTCAAGCCTTAGCTGACTCTAACTAGGTAATAATGACATGTTAAGAGGAATAATAAGCAAATTTGATCAAAAATGTAGAAAATAGGAATACAAGTAGTGATATAGGCTTTATTCGGGCCATTTACGTTGAAAATGCGTCTTAAAACACTTGACTTGCTCTTTTAATGTGATTTCAAGCCTTAGCTACCTCTAACTAGGTAATAATGACATGTTAAGAGGAAGAATGAGCCATTTTGATCAAAAATATAGAAAATAGGCATACAAGTAGTGATATAGGCCTTCTTTCGGCCATTTTGAATGAAATTGCGTCTTAAAACACTTGACTTGCTCTTTTAATGTGATTTCAAGCCTTAGATGCCTGTAACTAGGTAAAAATGACATGTTAAGAGGAAGAATGAGCCATTTTAATCAAAAATATAGAAAATAGGCATACAAGTAGTGATATAGGCCTTATTTCGGCCATTTTGAATGAAATTGCGTCTTAAAACACTTGACTTGCTCTTTTAATGTGATTTCAAGCCTTAGCTGCCTCTAACTAGGTAATAATGACATTTTAAGAGGAATAATGAGCTAATTTGATCAAAAATATAGAAAATAGGCATACAAGTAGTGATATAGGCTTTATTCGGGCCATTTAGATTGAAAATGCGTCTTAAAACCCTTGAATTCCTCTTTTAATGTGATTTCAAGCCTTAGCTGCCTCTAACTAGGCAATAATGACATGTTAAGAGTAAGAATGAGCTATTTTGATCAAAAATATAGAAAATAGGCATACAAGTAGTGATATAGGCCTTATTTCGGCCATTTTGAATGAAATTGCGTCTTAAAACACTTGACTTGCTCTTTTAATGTGATTTCAAGCCTTAGCTGCCTCTAACTAGGTAATAATGACATGTTAAGAGGAAGAATGATCCATTTTGATCAAAAATATAGAAAATAGGCATACAAGTAATGATATTAGCCTTATTTCGGCCATTTTGAATGAAATTGCGCCTTAAAACACTTGAATTGCTCTTTTAATGTGATTTCAAGTCTTAGCTGCCTATAACTAGGTAATAATGAAATGTTAAGAGGAAGAATGAGCCATTTTTTATCAAAAATATAGAAAATAGGCATACAAGTAGTGATATAGGCCTTATTTCGGCCATTTTGAATGAAATTGCGTCTTAAAAAACTTTACTTGCTGTTTTAATGTGATTTCAAGCCTTTGATGCTGTCTAACTAGGTAAAAATGACATGTTAAGAGGAAGAATGAGCTGTTTTGATCAAAAATATAGAAAATAGGCATACAAGTAGTGATATAGGCCTTATTTCGGCCATTTTGAATGAAATTTCGTCCCAAAACCATTCAAATGCTCTTTTAATGTGATTTCAAGCCTTAGCTGACTCTAACTAGGTAATAATGACATGTTAAGAGGAATAATAAGCAAATTTGATCAAAAATGTAGAAAATAGGAATACAAGTAGTGATATAGGCTTTATTCGGGCCATTTACGTTGAAAATGCGTCTTAAAACACTTGACTCGCTCTTTTTAATGTGATTTCAAGCCTTAGCTTCCTCTAACTAGGTAATAATGACATGTTAAGAGGAAGAATGAGCTATTTTGATCAAAAAATATAGAAAATAGGCATACAAGTAATGATATAGGCCTTATTTCGGCCATTTTGAATGAAATTGCGTCTTAAAACACTTGACTTGCTCTTTTAATGTGATTTCAAGCCTTAGATGCCTGTAACTAGGTAAAAATGACATGTTAAGAGGAAGAATGAGCCATTTTGATAAAAAATATAGAAAATAGGCATACAAGTAGTGATATAGGCCTTATTTCGGCCATTTTGAATGAAATTGCGTCTTAAAACACTTGACTTGCTCTTTTAATGTGATTTCAAGCCTTAGATGCCTCTAACTAGGTAATAATGACATGTTAAGAGGAAGAATGATCCATTTTGATCAAAAATATAGAAAATAGGCATACAAGTAATGATATTAGCCTTATTTCGGCCATTTTGAATGAAATTGCGCCTTAAAACACTTGAATTGCTCTTTTTATGTGATTTCAAGTCTTAGCTGCCTATAACTAGGTAATAATGACATGTTAAGAGGAAGAATGAGCCATTTTGATCAAAAATATAGAAAATAGGCATACAAGTAGTGATATAGGCCTTATTTCGGCCATTTTGAATGAAATTGCGTCTTAAAAAACTTTACTTGCTGTTTTAATGTGATTTCAAGCCTTAGATGCTGTCTAACTAGGTAAAAATGACATTTTAAGAGGAAGAATTAGCTGTTTTGATCAAAAATATAGAAAATAGGCATACAAGTAGTGATATAGGCCTTATTTCGGCCATTTTGAATGAAATTTCGTCCCAAAACCATTCAAATGCTCTTTTAATGTGATTTCAAGCCTTAGCTGACTCTAAACTAGGTAATAATGACATGTTAAGAGGAATAATAAGCAAATTTGATCAAAAATGTAGAAAATAGGAATACAAGTAGTGATATAGGCTTTATTCGGGCCATTTACGTTGAAAATGCGTCTTAAAACACTTGACTTGCTCTTTTAATGTGATTTCAAGCCTTAGCTACCTCTAACTAGGTAATAATGACATGTTAAGAGGAAGAATGAGCCATTTTGATCAAAAATATAGAAAATAGGCATACAAGTAGTGATATAGGCCTTCTTTCGGCCATTTTGAATGAAATTGCGTCTTAAAACACTTGACTTGCTCTTTTAATGTGATTTAAAGCCTTTAGATGCCTGTAACTAGGTAAAAATGACATGTTAAGAGGAAGAATGAGCCATTTTTGATCAAAAATATAGAAAATAGGCATACAAGTAGTGATATAGGCCTTATTTCGGCCATTTTGAATGAAATTGCGTCTTAAAACACTTGAATTGCTCTTTAAATGTGATTTCAAGCCTTAGCTGCCTCTAACTAGGTAATAATGACATGTTAAGAGGAATAATGAGCTAATTTGATCAAAAATATAGAAAACAGGCATAAAAGTAGTGATATAGGCTTTATTCGGGCCATTTAGATTGAAAATGCGTCTTAAAACCCTTGAATTCCTCTTTTAATGTGATTTCAAGCCTTAGATGCCTCTAACTAGGCAATAATGACATGTTAAGAGTAAGAATGAGCTATTTTGATCAAAAATATAGAAAATAGGCATACAAGTAGTGATATAGGCCTTATTTCGGCCATTTTGAATGAAATTGCGTCTTAAAACACTTGACTTGCTCTTTTAATGTAATTTCAAGCCTTAGCTGCCTCTAACTAGGTAATAATGACATGTTAAGAGGAAGAATGATCCATTTTGATCAAAAATATAGAAAATAGGCATACAAGTAATGATATTAGCCTTATTTCGGCCATTTTGAATGAAATTGCGCCTTAAAACACTTGAATTGCTCTTTTAATGTGATTTCAAGTCTTAGCTGCCTATAACTAGGTAATAATGACATGTTAAGAGGAAGAATGAGCCATTTTGATCAAAAATATAGAAAATAGGCATACAAGTAGTGATATAGGCCTTATTTCGGCCATTTTGAATGAAATTGCGTCTTAAAAAACTTTACTTGCTGTTTTAATGTGATTTCAAGCCTTAGATGCTGTCTAACTAGGTAAAAATGACATGTTAAGAGGAAGAATGAGCTGTTTTGATCAAAAATATAGAAAATAGGCATACAAGTAGTGATATAGGCCTTATTTCGGCCATTTTGAATGAAATTTCGTCCCAAAACCATTCAAATGCTCTTTTAATGTGATTTCAAGCCTTAGCTGACTCTAACTAGGTAATAATGACATGTTAAGAGGAATAATAAGCAAATTTGATCAAAAATGTAGAAAATAGGAATACAAGTAGTGATATAGGCTTTATTCGGGCCATTTACGTTGAAAATGCGTCTTAAAACACTTGACTTGCTCTTTTAATGTGATTTCAAGCCTTAGCTACCTCTAACTAGGTAATAATGACATGTTAAGAGGAAGAATGAGCCATTTTGATCAAAAATATAGAAAATAGGCATACAAGTAGTGATATAGGCCTTCATTCGGCCATTTTGAATGAAATTGCGTCTTAAAACACTTGACTTGCTCTTTTAATGTGATTTCAAGCCTTAGATGCCTGTAACTAGGTAAAAATGACATGTTAAGAGGAAGAATGAGCCATTTTGATCAAAAATATAGAAAATAGGCATACAAGTAGTGATATAGGCCTTATTTCGGCCATTTTGAATGAAATTGCGTCTTAAAACACTTGAATTGCTCTTTTAATGTGATTTCAAGCCTTAGCTGCCTCTAACTAGGTAAAAATGACATGTTAAGAGGATTAATGAGCTAATTTGATCAAAAATATAGAAAATAGGCATACAAGTAGTGATATAGGCTTTATTCGGGCCATTTAGATTGAAAATGCGTCTTAAAACCCTTGAATTCCTCTTTTAATGTGATTTCAAGCCTTAGCTGCCTCTAACTAGGCAATAATGACATGTTAAGAGTAAGAATGAGCTATTTTGATAAAAAATATAGAAAATAGGCATACAAGTAGTGATATAGGCCTTATTTCGGCCATTTTGAATGAAATTGCGTCTTAAAACACTTGACTTGCTCTTTTAATGTGATTTCAAGCCTTAGCTGCCTCTAACTAGGTAATAATGACATGTTAAGAGGAAGAATGATCCATTTTGATCAAAAATATAGAAAATAGGCATACAAGTAATGATATTAGCCTTATTTCGGCCATTTTGAATGAAATTGCGCCTTAAAACACTTGAATTGCTCTTTTAATGTGATTTCAAGTCTTAGCTGCCTATAACTAGGTAATAATGACATGTTAAGAGGAAGAATGAGCCATTTTGATCAAAAATACAGAAAATAGGCATACAAGTAGTGATATAGGCCTTATTTCGGCCATTTTGAATGAAATTGCGTCTTAAAAAACTTTACTTGCTGTTTTAATGTGATTTCAAGCCTTAGCTGCCTCTAACTAGGTAATAATGACATGTTAAGAGGAAGAATGAGCTATTTTGATCAAAAATATAGAAAATAGGCATACAAGTAGTGATATAGGCCTTATTTCGGCCATTTTGAATGAAATTGCGTCTTAAAACACTTGACTTGCTCTTTTAATGTGATTTCAAGCTTAGATGCCTCTATCTAGGTAAAAATGACATGTTAATAGGAAGAATGAGCTATTTTGATAAAAAAATATAGAAAATAGGCATACAAGTAGTGATATAGGCCTTATTTCGGCCATTTTGAATGAAATTGCGTCCCAAAACCATTCAAATGCTCTTTAAATGTGATTTCAAGCCTTTGCTGTCTCTAACTAGGTAATAATGACATATTAAGAGGAATAATGAGCTAATTTGATCATAAATATAGAAAATAGGCATACATGTAGTGATATAGGCTTTATTCGGGTCATTTAGGTTGAAAATGCGTCTTAAAACACTTGACTCGCTCTTTTAATGTGATTTCAAGCCTTAGCTGCCTCTAACTAGGTAATAATGACATGTTAAGAGGAAGAATAAGATATTTTGATCAAAAATATAGAAAATAGGCATACAAGTAGTGATATAGGCCTTCTTTCGGCCATTTTGAATGAAATTGCGTCTTAAAACACTTGACTTGCTCTTTTAATGTGATTTCAAGCCTTAGATGCCTGTAACTAGGTAAAAATGACATGTTAAGAGGAAGAATGAGCCATTTTGATCAAAAATATAGAAAATAGGCATACAAGTAGTTTTATAGGCCTTATTTCGGCCATTTTTGAATGAAATTGCGTCTTAAAACACTTGAATTGCTCTTTAAATGTGATTTCAAGCCTTAGCTGCCTCTAACTAGGTAATAATGACATGTTAAGAGGAATAATGAGCTAATTTGATCAAAAATATAGAAAACAGGCATACAAGTAGTGATATAGGCTTTATTCGGGCCATTTAGATTGAAAATGCGTCTTAAAACCCTTGAATTCCTCTTTTAATGTGATTTCAAGCCTTAGATGCCTCTAACTAGGCAATAATGACATGTTAAGAGTAAGAATGAGCTATTTTGATCAAAAATATAGAAAATAGGCATACAAGTAGTGATATAGGCCTTATTTCGGCCATTTTGAATGAAATTGCGTCTTAAAACACTTGACTTGCTCTTTTAATGTGGTTTCAAGCCTTAGCTGCCTCTAACTAGGTAATAATGACATGTTAAGAGGAAGAATGATCCATTTTGATCAAAAATATAGAAAATAGGCATACAAGTAATGATATTAGCCTTATTTCGGCCATTTTGAATGAAATTGCGCCTTAAAACACTTGAATTGCTCTTTTAATGTGATTTCAAGTCTTAGCTGCCTATAACTAGGTAATAATGACATGTTAAGAGGAAGAATGAGCCATTTTGATCAAAAATATAGAAAATAGGCATATAAGTAGTGATATAGGCCTTATTTCGGCCATTTTGAATGAAATTGCGTCTTAAAAAACTTTACTTGCTGTTTTAATGTGATTTCAAGCCTTAGATGCTGTCTAACTAGGTAAAAATGACATGTTAAGATGAAGAATGAGCTGTTTTGATCAAAAATATAGAAAATAGGCATACAAGTAGTGATATAGGCCTTATTTCGGCCATTTTGAATGAAATTTCGTCCCAAAACCATTCAAATGCTCTTTTAATGTGATTTCAAGCCTTAGCTGACTCTAACTAGGTAATAATGACATGTTAAGAGGAATAATAAGCAAATTTGATCAAAAATGTAGAAAATAGGAATACAAGTAGTGATATAGGCTTTATTCGGGCCATTTACGTTGAAAATGCGTCTTAAAACACTTGACTTGCTCTTTTAATGTGATTTCAAGCCTTAGCTACCTCTAACTAGGTAATAATGACATGTTAAGAGGAAGAATGATCCATTTTGATCAAAAATATAGAAAATAGGCATACAAGTAGTGATATAGGCCTTCATTCGGCCATTTTGAATGAAATTGCGTCTTAAAACACTTGACTTGCTCTTTTAATGTGATTTAAAGCCTTAGATGCCTGTAACTAGGTAAAAATGACATGTTAAGAGGAAGAATGAGCCATTTTGATCAAAAATATAGAAAATAGGCATACAAGTAGTGATATAGGCCTTATTTCGGCCATTTTGAATGAAATTGCGTCTTAAAACACTTGAATTGCTCTTTTAATGTGATTTCAAGCCTTAGCTGCCTCTAACTAGGTAAAAATGACATGTTAAGAGGATTAATGAGCTAATTTGATCAAAAATATAGAAAATAGGCATACAAGTAGTGATATAGGCTTTATTCGGGCCATTTAGATTGAAAATGCGTCTTAAAACCCTTGAATTCCTCTTTTAATGTGATTTCAAGCCTTAGATGCCTCTAACTAGGCAATAATGACATGTTAAGAGTAAGAATGAGCTATTTTGATAAAAAATATAGAAAATAGGCATACAAGTAGTGATATAGGCCTTATTTCGGCCATTTTGAATGAAATTGCGTCTTAAAACACTTGACTTGCTCTTTTAATGTGATTTCAAGCCTTAGATGCCTGTAACTAGGTAAAAATGGCATGTTAAGAGGAAGAATGAGCCATTTTGATCAAAAATATAGAAAATAGGCATACAAGTAGTGATATAGGCCTTATTTCGGCCATTTTGAATGAAATTGCGTCTTAAAACACTTGAATTGCTCTTTAAATGTGATTTCAAGCCTTAGCTGCCTCTAACTAGGTAATAATGACATGTTAAGAGGAATAATGAGCTAATTTGATCAAAAATATAGAAAACAGGCATACAAGTAGTGATATAGGCTTTATTCGGGCCATTTAGATTGAAAATGCGTCTTAAAACCCTTGAATTCCTCTTTTAATGTGATTTCAAGCCTTAGATGCCTCTAACTAGGCAATAATGACATGTTAAGAGTAAGAATGAGCTATTTTGATCAAAAATATAGAAAATAGGCATACAAGTAGTGATATAGGCCTTATTTCGGCCATTTTGAATGAAATTGCGTCTTAAAACACTTGACTTGCTCTTTTAATGTGATTTCAAGCCTTAGCTGCCTCTAAATAGGTAATAATGACATGTTAAGAGGAAGAATGATCCATTTTGATCAAAAATATAGAAAATAGGCATACAAGTAGTGATATAGGCCTTCATTCGGCCATTTTGAATGAAATTGCGTCTTAAAACACTTGACTTGCTCTTTTAATGTGATTTCAAGCCTTAGATGCCTGTAACTAGGTAAAAATGACATGTTAAGAGGAAGAATGAGCCATTTTGATCAAAAATATAGAAAATAGGCATACAAGTAGTGATATAGGCCTTATTTCGGCCATTTTGAATGAAATTGCGTCTTAAAACACTTGAATTGCTCTTTTAATGTGATTTCAAGCCTTAGCTGCCTCTAACTAGGTAAAAATGACATGTTAAGAGGATTAATGAGCTAATTTGATAAAAAATATAGAAAATAGGCATACAAGTAGTGATATAGGCTTTATTCGGGCCATTTAGATTGAAAATGCGTCTTACAACCCTTGAATTCCTCTTTTAATGTGATTTAAAGCCTTAGCTGCCTCTAACTAGGCAATAATGACATGTTAAGAGTAAGAATGAGCTATTTTGATCAAAAATATAGAAAATAGGCATACAAGTAGTGATATAGGCCTTATTTCGGCCATTTTGAATGAAATTGCGTCTTAAAACACTTGACTTGCTCTTTTAATGTGATTTTAAGCCTTAGCTGCCTCTAACTAGGTAATAACGACATGTTAAGAGGAAGAATGATCCATTTTGATCAAAAATATAGAAAATAGGCATACAAGTAATGATATTAGCCTTATTTCGGCCATTTTGAATGAAATTGCGCCTTAAAACACTTGAATTGCTCTTTTAATGTGATTTCAAGTCTTAGCTGCCTATAACTAGGTAATAATGACATGTTAAGAGGAAGAATGAGCCATTTTGATCAAAAATATAGAAAATAGGCATACAAGTAGTGATATAGGCCTTATTTCGGCCATTTTGAATGAAATTGCGTCTTAAAAAACTTTACTTGCTGTTTTAATGTGATTTCAAGCCTTAGCTGCCTCTAACTAGGTAATAATGACATGTTAAGAGGAAGAATGAGCTATTTTGATCTAAAATATAGAAAATAGGCATACAAGTAGTGATATAGGCCTTATTTCGGCCATTTTGAATGAAATTGCGTCTTAAAGCACTTGACTTGCTCTTTTAATGTGATTTCAAGCTTAGATGCCTCTATCTAGGTAAAAATGACATGTTAATAGGAAGAATGAGCTATTTTGATCAAAAATATAGAAAATAGGCATACAAGTAGTGATATAGGCCTTATTTCGGCCATTTTGAATGAAATTGCGTCCCAAAACCATTCAAATGCTCTTTTAATGTGATTTCAAGCCTTAGCTGTCTCTAACTAGGTAATAATGACATATTAAGAGGAATAATGAGCTAATTTGATCATAAATATAGAAAATAGGCATACATGTAGTGATATAGGCTTTATTCGGGTCATTTAGGTTGAAAATGCGTCTTAAAACACTTGACTCGCTCTTTTAATGTGATTTCAAGCCTTAGCTGCCTCTAACTAGGTAATAATGACATGTTAAGAGGAAGAATAAGATATTTTGATCAAAAATATAGAAAATAGGCATACAAGTAGTGATATAGGCCTTATTTCGGCCATTTTAAATGAAATTGCGTCTTAAAACACTTGACTTGCTCTTTTAATGTGATTTTAAGCCTTAGCTGCCTCTAACTAGGTAATAATGACATGTTAAGAGGAAGAATGAGCTATTTTGATCAAAAATATAGAAAATAGGCATACAAGTAGTGATATAGGCCTTATTTCGGCCATTTTGAATGAAATTGCGTCTTAAAACACTTGACTTGCTCATTGGACCCTACTTGTGATTTGTGTTTCCAGTAACACAATCTTCTACTTTGTTTCTGCTCGGTTACCCCAAGTAAGAAAGCGCCTCGTGAGGTCCATACTGCAAAAGTAAGCGTCTAGTTTGTTTCACTTCTTGTTATTCATTTTCATATCTTAACTCATATGTATTGATTATACTAGTCAAATATGAACTTATTACTTTGATTTTTTGTAGTACCATGAAGAAGATAAATCCTCGATCTCCTCGAGGTCCTACATGGAAAGCACCCAAGGTAATTCACCCATGATGTTGTGATTTTCTTACTTTACAATGCTTAAGATGTTGCTTATTTGCTATGCATTTTGATTCATGTGCTTTGTTCCTCATGCTAGTGCGCACAACAGGAAAACGGAGTTGACTGTGGCCTATACGTGATGAGATTCATATATGACATAGTGATGAGTCATTGTACAGACACACGTCAGCTTGAAGAGGTATGACATTTTGGTTGAAATTGCGTCCCAAAACCACTTACTTGCTCTTTTCTTGTAATCTCAAGCATTAGTCACCTATAACTAAGTGATTATGACATGTTTTAACTAGTTATGAGTTCAATAGACAAGAAATATAGAAAATAGGCATCCTAGTAGCCAAAATGGCCTTACTTGAGCCATTTTGGTTGAAATTGCGTCCCAAAACCTCTTACATGCTCTTTTCTTGTAATCTCAAGCATTAGTCACCTATAACTAAGTGATAATGACATGTCTTAAATAGGTATGAGTTCAATAGACAAGAATTATAGAAAATAGACATCCTAGTAGCCAAAATGGCCTTACTTGGGCTATTTTGATCGAAAATGCGACCTAAACCCTCATATTTCTATTTTCTTGTAATTTCATTCCTTAGTCACATATAACTAAGTAATAATGTCATGTTTTAACTAGTTATGAGTTCAATAGACAAGAATTATAGAAAATAGGCATCCTAGTAGCCAAAATGGCCTTACTTGAGCCATTTTGGTTGAAATTGCGTCCCAAAACCTCTTACTTGCTCTTTTCTTGTAATCTCAAGCATTAGTCACCTATAACTAAGTGATAATGACATGTCTTAAATGGTTATGAGTTCAATAGACAAGAATTATAGAAAATAGGCATCCTAGTAGCCAAAATGGCCTTGGGCCATTTTGATCGAAAATGCGACCTAAACCCTCATATTTCTATTTTCTTGTAATTTCATTCCTTATTCACATATAAATAAGTAATAATGTCATGTTTTAACTAGTAATGAGTTCAATAGACAAGAATTATAGAAAATAGGCATCCTAGTAGCCAAAATGGCCTTACTTGAGCCATTTTGGTTGAAATTGCGTCCCAAAACCTCTTTCTTGCTCTTTTCTTGTAATCTCAAGCATTAGTCACCTATAACTAAGTGATAATGACATTTTTTAACTAGTTATGAGTTTAATAGACAAGAATTATAGAAAATAGGCATCCTAGTAGCCAAAATGGCCTTACTTGAGCCATTTTGGTTGAAATTGCGTCCCAAAACCTCTTACATGCTCTTTTCTTGTAATCTCAAGCATTAGTCACCTATAACTAAGTGATAATGACATGTCTTAAATAGGTATGAGTTCAATAGACAAGAATTATAAAAAATAGGCATCCTAGTAGCCAAAATGGCCTTACTTGGGCTATTTTGATCGAAAATGCGACCTAAACCCTCATATTTCTATTTTCTTGTAATTTCATTCCTTAGTCACATATAACTAAGTAATAATGTCATGTTTTAACTAGTTATGAGTTCAATAGACAAGAATTATAGAAAATAGGCATCTTAGTAGCCAAAATGGCCTTACTTGAGCCATTTTGGTTGAAATTGCGTCCCAAAACCTCTTACTTGCTCTTTTCTTGTAATATCAAGCATTAGTCACCTATAACTAAGTGATAATGACATGTTTTAACTAGTTATGAGTTTAATAGACAAGAATTATAGAAAATAGGCATCCTAGTAGCCAAAATGGCCTTACTTGGGCTATTTTGATCGAAAATGCGACCTAAACCCTTATATTTCTATTTTCTTGTAATTTCATTCCTTAGTCACATATAACTAAGTAATAATGTCATGTTTTAACTATTTATGAGTTCAATAGACAAGAATTATAGAAAATAGGCATCCTAGTAGCCAAAATGGCCTTACTTGAGCCATTTTGGTTGAAATTGCGTCCCAAACCCACTTACTTGCTCTTTTCTTGTAATCTCAAGCATTAGTCACCTATAAATAAGTGATAATGACATGTTTTAACAAGTTATGAGTTCAATAGACAAGAAATATAGAAAATAGGCATCTTAGTAGCCAAAATGGCCTTACTTGAGCCATTTTGGTTGAAATTGCGTCCCAAAACCTCTTTCTTGCTCTTTTCTTGTAATCTCAAGCATTTTTCACCTATAAATAAGTGATAATGACATGTGTTAACTAGTTATGAGTTCAATAGACAAGAATTATAGAAAATAGGCATCATATAAGCCAAAATTGCCTTACTTGGGCTATTTTAATCGAAAATGCGACCTAAACCCTCATATTGCTATTTTCTTGTAATTTCATTCCTTAGTCACATATAACTAAGTAATAATGTCATGTTTTAACTAGTTATGAGTTCAATAGACAAGAATTATAGAAAATAGGCATCATAGTAGCCAAATTGGCCTTACTTGAGCCATTTTGGTTGAAATTGCGTCCCAAAACCACTTACTTGCTCTTTTCTTGTAATCTCAAGCATTAGTCACATTTAACTAACTCCATTTATTATTAATTCACTTCTACTAACTCACGTTTTTTGTATTCTAAGTTTTGCAAGGGGCAAACGGGACAACCATACACGAGCGAGGAACTCCATGTAATTCGGGAGATGTTGGCGACCTACATCACATTTAATTTGTAAATATCGTTTACTAGCTAGCTACTACATCAATCCTAGCCTTAGCTTACTAATTATGTATTATACATGAAACATTTTTCTAATTTATATCATCCCTTCCGATTGTTATTATTATTTATGTTTTGTTATTAATAATGCTAATTATTGTTACTATTATCATAATAATTATTATTATTACTATTATAATATTAATAATTATTATTATTAATATTAATATTAATATTATAATAATAATAATAATTATTATTAATATTAATATTTTAATAATATTAATTATTATAATTAATATTAATATTATAATATTAATAATATTGGAGCAAAAAAAAAATAAAAATAGAGGTCAATGGCAACGGTTAACCGTTGCCAATATTTAAAAAAAAAAAAAAAAGCGCGCCATTGTATTTGGCAACGGTTAACCGTTGCCAACTCAAGCAATTGGCAACGGTTAACCGTTGCCAATTATTTTTAAAAACAAAAAAAAGGGCGCCATGGTCAATGGCAACGGTTAACCGTTGCCAATTGCTTGAGTTGGCAGCGGTTTTGAACCGTTGCCAATTATTTTGGGATTTGGCAACCCTCAAATACTCAACCTTTCAAAACCGTTGCCTTTGGGGGGGGGGGGGGGTTTGAACCGTTGCCAATTTGCTCTTTTCGTGTAGTGTCTATCCCCCTTTGATCAATAAAAAATCCGATAAACTTCCAAGATTCCACACTAAAGACACACTTCTTGGGATTGAGCATGACCTTGTGCCGCCTTAGGTGGTGAATGTTTAATTTCTTGGAGGTCAGCATGGTGATCCGTCTGTAGTTTGGATTTGACTATCATGTCATCAATGTACGCCTCTACATTCCTCCCAATTTGATTAATGAAGATTGTATTAATCATTCGCTGGAAAGTAGCAGGCGCATTTTTCAAGCCAAACGACATCACAGTGTAGCAGAATAACTCTTGATCAATGACGAATGACATATTCTCTTGATCTTTTTTACACAAGGGTATCTGATGAAAGCCTGAGTAGGCGTCCATGAAGCTCATCAAGGCATGACCGGCTGTAGAGTCGACAAGACTGTTGATCTTTGGGAGTGGATAACTATCCTTCGGACAGGCCCTGTGTCAAATCTGTGTAATTAACACACATGCGTCAGGTACCATTCGACTTTTTAACAAGAACAACATTTGCTACCCTATCCGGGTAATATCATTGTCAAATGAACCCGGCATCGATCAACTTTTTTACTTCGACGGCTGCCGCCTGGGATCTCTCCTCACTGTGGTTCCTTTTCTTTTTCCTTGCAGGCTACTTTAGAGGATCCACAACAAGTTTGTGGACAACAAGATCCGGGCTGGTGCCTGGCATCTCTTCCACTTCAAAGGCAAAAATGTCTTTGAATTCTTTCAGCAGTTGGTGCAAGTCTGCACCCAACTTTGCAAAAGCTACCGTCCCAACCTTAATAGTTCGCTCCGGACGAGTACATCCAGAGTGATGTCAATATGCTCACCAGCCGGCTGAGGACGGAAATCTGACCGTTCCCCGATCAATGATTGCTATTGCTTTTATTTTTTTACGGGTACCAGTTAGTCCGTCTTCCTTTTTTTGCCGGCTACCTTTGGATCAGGCGCGGCTTCCTTAAGGTCATCAAGGTCAATGGGCTCTCCACCTTGCCCAGATGTGGCCACAGTAGGCTTGACATCCGAGAGATAGTAAACCCGTGTCGTCTTCTGATCCCCATTCAGGAACCCACTGACCCGTCATCTCTCTCAAATTTAAGCAGCATGAGGGATGGGATGATAACTGCCTTGGACACGTTGAGGGATGGACGACCTAGTATCATGTTATAGGTAGTCAACTCCTCAACAACCAAGAACTGGACAACCATATGGCGTCCCTCCCCTTTCTCTCCTAGCCGGATGGGTAGGTTAATCCTCCCCACCGGATGCACCACTCCACCCCCAAAACCAACCAGAGGCTGGGAGACCTTGTGCATGCTGCCAGGCTTATATTTGATCTTTGCCAAGCACTTGTAGCTGATCAGGTCAAACAAGCTCCTTGTATCTATAAGAATCCGACCAACTCTTTGATTGGCAACCTTACATTAAATCACTTTGGGGTCGTCATGGGGTCGCCTAACCTTGCCTCGGTATTTCTCACCGATGATGACCTCAAGAAAGGTGTCTTTCGACGCATGACCCTCATCAACTGAGTTGACCTCCAGCCTTCTGATATAGTCCTTGGTTCCCCGAATGGTAGGAACCCCTCCGGCAAATTCGCCTGCTATAATATAGATTTGCTCTTCATTAGTGTCCAAGATGATAGCAAGCTGGTCTGCCTTATTTGGAAGGCTGTCCGCTGTTTATTTTAGGGATCACCCTGGACTTCAGAACATAGGATTTCAGTACTCCTTGATCAGCCAGACGGTCCAAACCGCTTGAGGCTATAGCAGTCACTGGTGTCATGGCCTATATCCTCATGAAAATGAAAGTATTTGTTTTTGTTCCGACTTTTGGTGGAACCTTTCATGGAAGCCGGTTTTTCAATGGTCAACCAGTCTTTGATCTCCATGAGGATGGAGTAACAGTCCTTGTTAAACTCGTATTAGGGGACGTACGACTTTAACTCTTTCTTTTCCTTCTAGGATGGTTGACCAAAATTGTCTGTCACCCAGACTTCTTTTCTTTTCATGCTCTCTTCCTTTTTAGCCGGCAGAGCAGACCGACTTTCTATTTTATCGGGCTTTTTGCAGTCCCACGGCTGCTTGACGGCACAAAGCTCAGTCGCTTGTATGTAGGCCTCTGCTTCCATCAAAGATTCCTGGAGGGTAGCCACCATCTTTCTGACGAGGTCGAATTTGAAAGTCGATCCGTCCTTCAGACCCTTAAAGAAGTCTGTATAGGCCACCTCGTCAGACAATCCTTAAATTTGAATTCTCATCAGATTGAACCGCCTACCATTGGACTTGAGCCCTTCTTTGTCTCCCTGCTGTATAGCGCCCAAGTCGAGACTTGTCTTCTTGGCAGGGATATTCATTGAGAAGTTTGAAGAAAACAAGTACGTAAGCGTCTTAAAGTTGTTGATGCAGCTGGCTAGCAAGTTGTCAAACCATCGTTGAGCTATGCCCTTCAATGTTGCTGGAAAGCATCGACACCAGGCGGCATTGTCCAACCCTTGTAAATACATGAGGTTGGTGTATGCCATTAGGTGGTGTTCTGGGTTGGTGGTACCTATCATAAGTACCTACCAACACATTCTTAACCTTGGCCGGCTGTGCCGCCTCGATTATCTCCTTAGAGAACGCTGAAGGCTGTTCTCCAAGTTTTAGCAGCTGAAGCTTCCAGTCCTTGGCTGGACATTCTATGCCGCCTGACCCCCAAAGAGGTCCGGATACATGTATGGTGATCCATACGGCATGTATGGCTGTTGGGGCATAAAAGGGCCGGCTAGATAATCTGAGGGCCAGTACGTGCGGAAAAGCCGCGCAACCGACTCTCTCGGTTTGTTTCCAAATACATCATTGAGGTATTTTGGAAACTGTCTGAATACGTCGAAGTTGAAGCTGACTCAGACAATTGTTGACTTCTATTTTGGTGGATTAACATCCAAGCATAGTAAGTCTTTTTTCATCCATCCGGCTGAACTTGCCGGATGACCTTCCTTTTCCATACTTTAGGGAATCGGAATTTTGATAAGTCCACCATGGGCCTGCCCGCCCCTTTTAGTTTAGGGTGAGGAGTAGGCACACGGTCCTTTATAGGTTTCTTCCCTGAGAGAGAAGGCTTCTTAGTCGACTGACCCTTGTTGGTGTCAGTCGTCTTTTTGTTTATAAGGTCTTTGATCTCCCCTTTGAAACTTGTCATGAATTTCATGAGTTTGTCTCTTGTAACAGGGGCAGCACCCTCTGCCGCCCAAGGAGGCCCAGCCGGCTTGACGGTTGGGTTTCTTGAACCTTCTTTGTCGTTGCCCCGTTCCCTTGTTTCTTTGGGACGGGTGCGACTTGTTCTGAGTGACCCGTCTGGGGCCACATATGTTTCGACCTCAAAGTCATCATTACTATCTTGGTCCGTGTGGACTCAACTTCGGCCATAGGCCGTTTCTCATTAACAGGTGGTACAGATTCGTGGGATGCCATTCTGGAAGTACTCTTCCCACAAACGGCGCCAAATGTTTCGGAATTTTTGATCTGTCCCGCGGGAGAGTTACAATCCCAGAGCTGGTGCCGAATGTACCCGCAAAGTAACGGAGACTCCGATTGGGTGGAGTTCCGCCTCCGACGATCAAGTTAGTACTTTTATGGGAGATGTAAGATGTGGAATTTAAAGAGTCTTTTCGAATTCCGAGAGAGAGTATATGCAATTAATATTGCTCTTGTTTTTAGATATTTTTGAATGGGTGCAATAAATGGGGATATGTCCCTATTTATAAGGTCTGAAGATCAGCTCCCCCTTTTAGGGATCTCAAAAATTGGTGGGTTGATCTTATGAATTGGGCCAGAAAGGCCATCTTCTTATTCAGGACAGGGGTTACCATGTGTCAGTAGGGGGTTGGTTTAATTACTCCTGGGGTGACACGTGTCACCATCTAATTGGGCCACGTAGCCAGGGTATTTTTACCCAAAATAGTTGGTATGAAATTATTAATTGGATATGTGTTTGGGTTTTTGCCTAAATTTTGTTAATGGGCGACTAGGGTTAATGGAATTAATGGTTTTTGGTAATTGAAAGAAAATGCAAAATAATTTATGGGTGATAGAATGAGCATGGAAAATTATTTGTGGCTATTAGAAATGAATTTGTTTTGTTGTTGCTATTTCAAATGAATGTGTTTTTTAATTGTGTATTTGGTGAGGGATTTTGAACTCAGTTTATTGTGGGAAATTGCAGGAGTTATTTGTTGTGGGTAATGCGAAATTTTTTGGGTCAATTAAAATTGTATATGTGTTTGCGTGTTGGTGTTTTATTTTTGGATTTGGAGAACAAGTGTTTGTAAACCCAGTTTGTTTATACAAGGTCAATGGGAGTGACATCGCATTCCTTGTCTTATAATTCGATGACATACTGCTCATTGGAAACAACATTCTAATGCTGGAGTCTGTAAAGACCTGGCTTGGAAAATGTTTTTCAATGAAGGACTTGGGAGAGGCACAATACATTTTGGGCATCAAGATCTATAGGGAAAGATCTAAGAGGATCATTGTATTGAGCAAAAGTACTTATATTGATAAGGTACTGGCACGATTCAATATGGTGGAAGCCAAGAGAGGCCAACTACCCATGTCTTATGGCATAACTCTCGTTAAGAAATAGTGTCCGAAGACACCTGATGAGCGAGAGAGAATGAATCAGATTCCATATGCTTCGCTTATAGGATTGATCTTATACGCCATGATATGTACAAGGCCGGATGTATCGTACACCTTGAGTGCTACGAGCCGATACCAATCAGACCCAGGAGAGACGCATTAGACTGCGACCAAAAATTTCCTAAAGTACCTGAAAAGGAAAAATAATATATTTCAAGTCTATGGGGTAAGTAAGGACTTGGTTGTTGAAGGTTATATCAACGCAAGCTTCTAGATTGACAAAGAAGAATTCAAGTCTCAATCAGGATACGTGTTCTGTCTGAATGGAGGAGCGTTCAGTTGGAAGAGTGCTAAGGAAAGCACAATTGTAGATTCTACAACTAAATCCGAATACATGGTAGCTTTAAAAGCAACTAAGGAGGCAGTTTGGATTTGTAGGTTCGTTAGTGAACTTGGTGTTGTGCCCTCGATAAAGGGACCAATAAACCTCTATTGTGATAATAGTGGAGCTACTACTTAGTCTAGGGAGCCAAGGGAACATCATATAGTCAAACATATCATGAGGCAATTTCACATGATAAGGAATGGACGACCGAAGGTGAAATCAGAATTTGCAAGATTGGAATGGACGACAACATAGCCGATCCACTCACTAACCTTTGTCTTAAATGAAACACAATAAGAACATTGAGGTAATGGGAATTAGGCATATCGGAGACTGTCTTTAGTTTCCCCATTTATGTGTTTTAATTAAGTTTTGAGATCTTAATGTAAAACACGAAGTTAAACTATTCATTTATGGAGTGATTTTAATTTTTCGCAAATTATTATTCCATTTCTATTTAATTATAGTTTAGAATTAAATAATGAGTCCATTTAATTTGAGAATATTCAAAATAGGGTATCAAGACAATGTCTTGGATAAAGGAACACCTATTAAGTGAACATTGAATATCCTATCGAAACTATCCCTAATCGAGGTCATTTAAAAGTTGAACGACTAATGACCGCGTGAGATTAGTGAGTAGTATGAGTTATAGCACCGTTTCTTGTGCTACAAGGATTAGATAGTCATAAAACATTTGCACAGATATTAGTTTGAAACTATGCCGGATCAACCTATAAGAATACTATAAGAGATTTATCGAATCATCATTATATTACTCATTACGGCTATCGGAACCTATTTACTCAACCATGAGTATTGTAAGTTCTCTTGTTTGAGTACTAGTCCGTTTGATGTTGTCAAACGTCTGCCGTACAAGGGGATTATAAAGGAAACACTCTGGCGGCTAGGGCCTCTTAGTAAAGGAAGCTAACAATGCAAAACGGGGAATGTCCCCCTATTAACAGTAGGGGACATGTCTTTTTGTTTACAAGGCCTCTTGAAGAGCGATACTGTGAAAACGCATGGTCGTGCTCAGATGGATTTTAGAAATCATCTGCTTATTGACAGTCGAACTCTGAAATCGAGAAACACTTCTAGACGTAATAAGGATGACGATGAATCTTACCTTTTGGTTCATGAAGAGGCGTTAAGTAACACAGGAAAAAGGCAATACACATAAAGCACACTTGTCCGGAAAGACAAGAGGGTGATTGAAAGGAATGGTGTCCGTCTAACAAGTGTATTATTCCGATAGAGGGTTCAGAACTAATTAGGAAAGCTAATTATTCAGTGAGGTCAAGTGATCGAAATGCCTAGCCGAAGGCCACTTTTGATCAGTAATATTAGTATATATAATTAATATTACAACTTGCTCTTGACTGAACCCTTTGGGTCACACCTAATCGTGTAACCGAACAAAGGTGACAAATTAATCCGAAAGATTAAATACATCGATAGAGATTTTACAAACTAAGTCGTCTGATTCCAAGCTTGGAGCGTCGGAGCCGAGCGTCAAGTGTAAGTCGATTTTAGGAATCGACGAAACAAGAAATTAGTCAAACAACGAGTCAACGTTAAGTCGTAGCCTCGCATTGGCCTAGCCATGCGAGGGATAGGCTAGCCATGACCACTAGCAGCAAGGCATGGCTGTGCCGCAAGCTTAGCATGCGTGTACGTGCTAGGCTTGCTGGCCGAGTATGCTTGCGGGTTGGTACGCCTAGCCGCTCGCACGCCAGGCACCCGTAAGCTGCTGCTAGCACCAAGCCTCGATGCACAGCATAACAACGCCCAGCATAGCAAGTAGCTCGCATATTAGCAAGGCAGGCCCAATTGAGGGACCAGGCGCTAGCATGGCTGCTGTGGTGCCCAAGGCTCGCTGGTTCTGGCCGTTTGTGGGTGGAGCGGGATATGTGAGGGAGCTTTGCTTGGGGAGCAAGGGGAGGTGTGGTCTTGCTCTTGTGGTCCTCACCTACCGTCCCTCTCCTCTTGCCACTTGTTGTTTGCTAATTGACTTGTGAAATTAATTTAATTTGAAATATAATTATTTACTCATTTCTCATTTCAACAACTCTCCCACATGGAAAGTTGGTTGAAGTTTTTAGGAGCATTTCCCTATAAATACCCACCTTGGGTATTGAGATTTCTCACTTGGTTGAACTCAATAAGGTATCTCCCAAACGTGAGAAACCCTTTAAGTTCGTAATACTCTAGTTTATTTTGGTCTAGCCTCGTCTAAGCTACGAGGTAGGGGCCAGTTCGAGCGCGAGGGTGTGAGACGAAGGAGGGCTTGCACTTGCGGGTCGCAAGGTTTTCCGTGTTCGTGCTCAAGGATCGAGTGAAGCACGTGTCAAGGGTGAGCTAGTCTTATCATTACTTTCTCTCTCTTCTCTTTATGTGTTTATGCTTTCAATAATTGTATGTTATTTTGTTTAGTTGTAATTATTATGCATGCGATGCTTTTGCGGGTTTTGTTTCCACGCGGTGTCGGACACTGCAAAACCCAACACAATCCATTACCAAAATCACATCGAGATCCTTCAAATCAAACTCGATCAAATCCGACGGAAAATTCTACCCCATAAATGGTAAGAGGTACACTTCTAAACAACTTGGAACAATTCCTCACTTCCCCGAATGGAATAGACACATCTAGAGAAACTGGCTCAGGACTCACTACCCCAAGACTTTCAACTACGGTCTTAGAAATAAAATAATGGGAAAACACCAATTACCACATCATTAGAAGTCTTAGCCTCACGGATATTCATCACAAACACACAACCCTTTAGGGAACCTCCCGCAATTGGTTCCAACCTAGGGTGTATGTCCACTAGGCTAATATGGTTTACTAGGAGTACTAGACTCTTTGAACTTCCCTGACTTAATGACATCCTCTTTCTTAAAACACTCATGCTCACGGTGTCCTAACTTTTGATAGTAACGGCAAGCTACTTAGTTCCCCTCACAATCCTTCCTTAGTTAGTCTTTCTCACACTGCTTTCATAAATACTTTCTCTTGGGTTTATCACCTCTTTGTTTCCCGTTCCCTCTAGAATTGGATGAGTGGCCTCCATTCCCCTTCCTAAAGTTCCCTTTGTTGTCCCTCATATCTCTTGAATTCCCTTGGTAGTTACCATTGGGCTTATGCCTCTTTTCACCCCCGTGAAAAGAGTCTGGGTTCTTCCTTTTCTCTCTGGAATGCTCCATTTCTCTCTCCTTGATCCCATACAGGTGGGCTACACTACCATAAACATCGTCTAAGGTCTCAAAAGTTACTCCCCTAGCTTCCCTTGGAGGGTCAGGGTCAGGCCTTACTGAAATCTCTAAGCCTTGATAGTTTTAATAGGAACTACTTTTGGGGCAAACCTCATTAACTTAATGTACTTGTTGTAATATTCATTAATGGACATGTTTCCCGTTCTCAGGTTGATAAACTCCATACATTTTTGCTTCCTCATATAGGAATGGTAAAAATTCTCCTTCAAAAGCTTCCACAAACTCATCCCACCCAAAGTTTGGTCTTTTCAACAAATCATCTTTTCTTTGGGCCCACCATAAGTCAGCTTCCTCCCTAAGATAATAAACATCATATTCACCCTTAACTCACTTGGGCAATTGATAGAATCAAAAAACTTGTCAAACTCCCTAATCTTGTTTTCAAGACTGGTTGGGTACTCCTTTTGCAAGTAAATAAGTGGTTTAGCTACTGCTACTCTCTTGAAAAATTCATTATAAGAATCAAGGTCAGAATGACGACTTCGTTGGTTCACCACTTTCGTGATGTTTTTAGTGATATGGGTTAGCTTTCTAAGGACTTTCCATATTTTGGAACTAGTGCGCCTATTTTTGACTTGTTTTCTCATTCTTACAAATATAATTCCTGGGTATTTATACTGATTAAAGGATTTTTACCCCTACACGTGGTCCAATCAAGACCCTCCACGTGTCATCCGCGTGGACCAACCAGAGTCTTCCACGTGTCACCCAGTGAAGAGTCCAAAGTGGACTAATCAGGACACGACACGTGGCAGACATATATCTAACTAGGAATGGCGGCCTTTAAGGCCTAAACTCCTAGGCAGCCTAGTCAAGTCTAGGTTTCTGTAACCTAGTACTGGGCACGCACTTCGAGACCATATAAAAAGGAGATATTTCCACCTCGAAAAGAGGGACGGAACACATAAACTTGGAGTGAGAGCATTGATTGCAGAATTAAACATACTTAAGAGTTTACACTCGGATACTGAGGTTGTTTGCTACAACTAGATGATCATTCCTCTCCTAAGAGGAACCTAATCCCATTTAGATTCCGCACTTTTTACATCCGAACATGTTCTAACTTGATCGTCGGAGGAGGAGCTCCACCCTACTGGAGTCTCCGTTGTTTTGCAGGTACAGGCGTCCGAAGTCCAGTCTTGGAACTATAACTCTCCCGTAAGACACATCAAAAATCCCAAAACATTTGGCGCCGTCTGTGGGGAGAGTACTTCTTAGACGGCTTCACAAGAACCTGTACCGCCCCTAAAGAGAAACGGCCTATGGCCGACGTCCAGGTCTATACGGACCAAGATACTAATGAAGACTTTGTCGAAACGTATATGGCCCCTAACGGGTCACTCAAATCTAGGCGCACCCGTCCCTTGGAAAGAAGGGAACGAGATGATAATAAAGCATGTCCAAGTCAACCATCTGGACAGTGGTCTAGTCTATCTTAGACGGCCGAAGGCACAGCCCCAATCACCAGAGAGTAGGGGTGTTCAAAAAAACCCGACCCGGTTGTCCCGTTCCCGATGACCCGCAAAATACCCGACGGGAAATTTTCAAAATTTTCTGTTTTTTTCAGGTCGGGTACCCGTCCCGGTAAAATAATAATTTCGTGGGCCGGGACATGGGACAAGCTTTGCTAAATTCGGGTACCCGGATACCCGTTAAAAAAAAATTACAGCAGGTTTTTTTTTAAATTACAGATTTTTTTTTTGAAATTACAGCAGGCTTTTTTTTAAAAAAATTACAGCAGGTTTTTTTTTTTAATTACAGAACTTTTTTTTTAATTACAGTAGGCTTTTTTTTTAATTACAGCAGTTTTTTTTTTAAAAAATTACAAAACTTTTTTTTTAAATTACAACAGGCTTTTTTTTTTAAAATTACAGCAGGTTTTTTTTTAAAAAAAAATTACAGCAGTTTTATTTACAAAAATTACAGCAGTTTTTTTTAAAAAAAATTACAGCAGGTTTTTTTTTAAAAAAAATTACAGCAGGTTTTTTTTTTAATTACAGCAGTATTTTTTTTCTTAAAAAAAATACAGCAGGCTTTTTATTAGATATATAGCAGATTTTCCCATAAAGAATACAACATATTTTAGGCATAATTTTTTTTTTAAAAAAATAAATAAATAGAATCCGGGTACCCGTGTCCCGTCCCGGATAATTCGGGTACCCGAATACCGAGTACTTGAATTATCCGGGACGGGACACGGGCCGATTTATCAACTACCCGAATATCTGGGTACCCGAATTTTCGGGTACCCGGATATGAACACCCCTACCAGAGAGGAACTCATGAGATTCATGACAAGTTTCAAAGGGGAGATAAAGGACCTGATCGATAAAAAGGCCACTGACTCCAATAAGGGGCAATCGGCCAATAAACCTTCCTATTCAGGGAGGAACAAGCTGGTCAAGGACTGAGAGCCCACTTCGCATCCTAAATAAAAGGAGGGGCAGTGACCCTTGATCGATTTCACCAAACTCCGATACCCTGGAACAGGGAGGAGGAAGGTCATCCGGCATGTTCAGCCGGATGGCTCAAAGAAGACTTATTCTGATGCTCAAATGTTAATCCAGCAGAAGAAAAATCAACAACTGTCCGAATCGGCTTCAATGTTGAATTACCACGATAGTTTCCATAATACCTTAATGAGGTATTCTCAATCCAACCGAGAGGGTCAGTCAGGCAACATGTCCGTTCGCACTTGTCCTCGGATGATCTAACTGGCCTCGTATGTGCCTCAACAGCCGTACATGTCGTATGGACAAACTTACATGCAGCCAGCCCTCTTTGGGGGGCAGGCGGCATAAAATGTCAAACCTTTGGACTGGCAGCTCCGCCTGCAAAAACTTAGGGAACAACCTTCTGCGTTCTCCAAGGAAATAACCGAGGCTACACAACCGGCCAAGGTAAAAAATGTTCTGGTGGGTACTTATGATGGTACCACTAACCTAGAAGATCACCTATGGCTTACACCAACCTTATGTATTTACAAGTGCGGATGATGTCGCATGGTGTCGATGATTCCCGGCCACATTAAAGGGCGTCGCCCAACAATGGTTTGACAATTTTCCGACCGGATGCATAAACAGCTTCAAGACGCTTGCGTACTTGTTTGCTTCTAACTTCTCAATGAACATCCCTGATAAGACTACAAGTCTTGACTTGGGTGCAATTCAGCAGGGAGAGAGAGGGGCTACGGTCACATATCAGGCAGTTCAATCTGATGAGAATTCAGATTCAAGGGTTGTCTGATAAAGTGGCCTATACAAACTTTTTCAAAGGTCTAAAAGACGGGTTAGCCTTTAAGTTCGGCCTCGTAAGAAAGAGGGTTGCTACCCTCCAAGAAGCACTGATGGAAGCGGACGCCTATATACAAGCGACTGAACTCTGCAACATTAGTAAACAGCCAGACTCCAAGATGTTTGACAAAGAGAGAGTCGGCCAACACAACCGGCTAGAAAAGAAGAGAATAAGAAGAGAAAAGAAATCAGGGTGGCTGATGCTTCTGAATAGCCGTCCCAGAAGAAAAAGAAGGAAAGTAAACCGTACTCCCCAAAGTACAAGTTTAATAAAGAATGTTACTCCATCCTCATGGAGATAAAAGACCGGGTGACCATTGAGAAGCCGGCTGCTATGAAAGGTTTTGCCAAAAACCAGAACAAAAGAAAATATTGTCACTTCCATGAGGACATTGGCCATGACACTAACGACTGCTAGTCTCAAGCGGCTGTCAGACCGTGTGGCTGACAAAGGAGTACTCAAGTCCTATATTCTGAGGTCCAAGGTTACCCTACAAACTAACCATGGGCATTCATCCAAGAAAAAGTCTCAACTTGTTAATAGTTCGGACATTAATGAAGAGTCGATCTATACAATAGCAGGCGGCTTTTCCGGAGGTAGTCCAACAATCCAGGGAACCAAGGACTACATCAGACGGCTAGATGTCAACTCAGTCGATAAGGGGCAGGCGTCCAGGGACTTTTTCCCTAAGGTTGTAATCACTAAAAAAAGACAGGGGAAAGGTCAGGAGGCCGCATGATGACCCCATTGTCATCGAATGCAAAGTGGCCAACCAAAGGGTTGGCCGAATCCTCATAGATAATGGCAGTTTTTCATATCTTATGAGCTACATGGGCTTGGCAAAGCTCAAGTAAAAACCTAAAAGCATGCACAAGGTATCCCATCCCTTAGTTGGTTTTGGGGGAGGAGTTATGCATCCGGTAGGCCGGATAGACCTGCCCATTCGGCTAGGAGAAAGGGGAGAGGGACGCCGCATGATGGTCCGGTTCTTGGTGGTTGAAGAATTGACCGCTTATAATCTGATACTAGGTTGTCCTACCCTAAATGAATCCAAAGCTATCATCATTCCTTCCCTTATGCTGCTGAAGTTTGAAAGGGATGATGGATTTGTCGGCTCCATAAGGGGAGACTAGAAGACGGTTAGGGAGTGTTACCTCTCAAACGTCAAACCAACTGTGGCTGCATCTGGCCATAGCTGGGAAACTATAGACCTTGATGAAATCAAGGAAGCCACACCTGCTTCAACAATAGCCGGCAAAGAGAGAAAGGCCAACCAATTGGTGGCCGTGAAAAAAGAAAAGCAATAGCAATCACTGACTGGAGAACGGTCGAATGAACTCCGTCCCCATCCGGCTGGTGAACACATTGACATTGTTCTGGAGGATACACGCCCGGAACGAACTGTTAAGGTGGGGACAGATGCTTTTGCTAATCTGGGTGCTGACTTGCACAATTTACTAAAAGAGTTGAAAGATATTTTTGCCTTTGAAGTAGATGAGATGCCAGACATCAGCCCGGATCTTGCTGTTCACAAACTTGCTGTGGATCCCAAGAAGAAGCCTGTTAGGTAAAAGAAAAGGAACCATGGCGATGAAAGAAGCCAGGCGGCAGCCGCCGAGGTGAAAAAGCTGTTAGATGCTGGGTTCATTCGGCAATGTTACTTCCCAGATTGGGTTGCCAATGTTGTGCTTGTTAAAAAGCCAAATAGTACCTGGCGCATGTGTGGTGATTACACAAATTTGAACAAGGAATGTCCAAAGGATAGTTTCCCTCTTCCAAAAATCGACAGTCTGCTCGACTCTATAGCTGGTCATGCCTTAATGTGTTTTATGGATGCCTACTTTGGCTTTCACCAGATACCCTTGTGGAAGAAAGATTAAGAAAAGACAACATTTGTCACTGATCAAGGGTTATTTTGTTATACTGTGATGCCGTTTGGTTTGAAGAATGCGCCTGCTATTTTCCAACGAATGATTAATAAAGTATTATTTAAACAAATTGGAAGGAACTTAGAGGCGTACATTGATGACATGATAGTCAAATCCAAACTACAGACGGATCACCTTGCTAACCTCCGAGAAACATGCGCCACACTAAGGCGGCATCGGGTCATGCTCAATCCCAAGAAGTGTGTTTTTGGTGTTGAGTCTGAGAAGGTTCTCGAATTTTTGATTGATCAATGAGGGAAAGAGGCCAACCTAGAAAAAATTACAGGCGATCATAAACAATGCAGTCGCCCCGCAAGTGCCTTTATTTCTTCCAAGCCATAAAAAAGAAGACAATGTTTGAATGGGGGTCGGATGCTCAGGCGGTTTTTCAGAAATTAATGGAATACTTGCACTATTTGCCAAGGCTTGTTAGCCCTTTGCCAAAGGAAGTGTTGTATATGTACCTAGTCGTCTCAGACCATGCGCTCAGTGCTGCCATCCTTGCTGAAAGAGGCGACACCCAGCTCCCGGTCTACTTCATTAGTCATGTTCAGCGAAATGTAGAACTACGTTACCCCATGGTTGAAAAGATTGAGCTCGCTCTCTTCATGGTAGTCAAAAAGTTAAAACCTTACTTCTTGGTACATCCAGTAGTAGTCTACATACACCAACATATCAATCGGCCTATGATAACCATGGAATTGTCCAGCCGAATGATCAAATGGGCGATTGAAATTCAAAGCCTTGAAATCTCATTTGAACCAAGGAAGGCGGTGAAGGGATAGGTGTTTGCCAACTTCATTGTCGAAATGAAAAGGCCAACTGATCCGAAAAACCTTGAACATATCTGGAAAGTATATATGGACGGAAGCTCCACAATTATTGGCTGTGGTGCAGGCGTCATATGCCAGTCCCCTGAAGGGGACAATTACGAATATGCACTACGACTTAAGTTCTTGGCCTTAAATAATGAGGCATAATATGAAGCCCTAATAGCCGGAATCTGCATGTGTAAGGCGGCTGGGGCAAGAAAAGTTAACGCCTACTCTGATTCACAATTGATTGTTAGCTAATACCATGGTAATTATGAGGCTACCCATCCGGCCATGATCAAATATTTGCAGGCGGTCAAGGAAGAAGAAGTTGGGACGCTTGATGAATTTCATTTAAGTTAGGTGCCCAGATCCGAGAACAATTGATCAGTGGCCATTTGGCCCACTTTTCTACTTCGTTTCTTCCCCGATTGAGCCCTTTGTTTGCCCTTTTTCCTCTATTTTAGCTTAGTTTTGTTATTATTGAGCATATTTGTTACTTGGAGTGGTTTTGAGTCATTTTTGGCTCATTTCCTAAGGTTTTATTCCCTCTCCTTTAACCCATTTCAATTTGCTCCTATTAGAACCTTTCCTATGATTTGTGTTTTCCATCTTACAGGTCCTCCCGTGGCTAAGAAAGCAAGGATTGGATGCAAGGATTAGGCATGCTTTGGAGTCAAAGGGATTGGAGCATTAGAGCCCAAAATATGAAGGAAAGAAGAGTTCAGAGCGGGCGCTCTAGATATGGAGCGGGCGCTCTGTATTCCTTGCTGCAGAAAAACCAAGTACCCAACCCTCAGAGCGGGCGCTCTAATGTTGAAGCGGGCGCTCCAGCTCCCAGAATAATCAGAGCATTTTCTGCGAGACCTCAGAGCGGGCGCTCTCATGTTGAAGCGGGCGCTCTAGCTCCCAGAATAATCAGAGCATTTTCTGCGAGACCTCAGAGCGGGCGCTCTAATGTTGAAGCGGGCGCTCTAGCTCCCAGAATAATCAGAGCATTTTCTGCGAGACTTCAGAGCGGACGCTCTGGCCTTAGAGCGGGCGCTCCGTGTTCCCCTGACCGATTTGAACTCTGCTACACGCGTAGGCCGACGGCTCTAATTATTTTACTCTGCACGTGATGCCTAAAATTTTGGGCCTTGATTTGGGTTAGGTTTTAGAGGAGGGTATAAATACCTCTCTTCCTTGTAATTGGAGAGGGGTATGTAGAGAGAAATATTAGAAAATCAGATTTCAGCTTATTGTTTTTCTTTCTTTCTTTTGCACTTTAGATTAGTTAGGGTTTAGTTCCTCATTAGATCTAAAACACTACTCTTTGTTACTCTCTTTCATTTTCAATCCAAGATTAAATCTTTTGGTATTATTTCTATCCCTACTCTTTATTTATTGCTTTATTTATCTATTTTAATTAGTTTTAGCTTATCTTTAGTTGTTATTTCAAGTCAATAGAATAGTTTAATATCTTAGTTGCCTCCTTGTTTAAACTTGCAATTTCTGGTTTTGATCCTTTATTTTCTTGCTATTAGTATAATATTATCCTTATTTGCTTAGATTTCATGCTATTTAGAATAGATTACAAGTAGACTTAACATATTCTCTTCAAAGTTAACCTCTTTAGTAAAGTTTAATCATCCTATTTTCTGGTTTTAGCCATGTTTCTCTCATTAAACTTAGTTTTTGCTTTTGTTAATGTTCTTGTGTGCTTTGGTATGACCCTTCCTTCTCTAGGCTAGGTTTCTAGCTAGGGGAGGGGGAAATGATGAACTAATGATGAAATGAATGATATGTGGTGCAAGATCGGATAGATTGAGAAGTTTTGCAATTGATTCCAACCTAGGTTTTAGTTGTTAGGAATTAGAGATTGATCACCTCTAAGACCCTATTTTGTGTTGCATGCTAGTTGCGCGAGAGTGAGCTTGTATGTGATGATGACTAGGTTAGGGATGACCTCGACCACCGAGGCGGGGTTGGGTAGGCGGTGTTTAGGTGAGCCCGAGAGGGAATCCTAGATGTTGGACCATAGGCCCCAATTGTTTGGTTGACCGATTGAACCATTCTTGTTGCCTCTAATTGTTGAAATCATTGTTAGTTAGGAATTCTCCCCTATCCCCTAGTGTTTGCTATTCCTTGATTTTCGAAGTTTTATACCTCTGCTTGTTGCTTGTTAATTTAGTTCTTAGTTTATTTGTTTCCCTAGTAGCTATAGATAAATCCATCAAAAATTTATTCCTCCCTTTTCAATTGACTTATAAGTGATCTAAGCAAGAGACGTTTGACCTTCCCTGAGGATTCGACCCCTCTTCCACTATGCTACCTTTGGTTAGTTTAGGACGTGGGTTTTCTTTTTATTCTTGACTCGACCTTTAGGAACTAACGACACCTAGGGGGCCGATCAAGTTTTGGCGCCGTTGCCGGGGAAGTGGCAACATTGTTTATTGCTTAGTTATCTTGTTTTTCAATTGTTTTCTACTTCTATCCTTCTATTTTTCATTTATTTCTCCGTTGTTGTCATTCGCTAATTGTCTGCTTAGCTGTGTTGAATGCTTAGAAGATCACAGGGACCACCTACTCACGACCTCGATCTCGACATTGACCGCACTCTAAGGCGAGTGAGGAGACTATTTGTTGAACAAACGGGTGAGGAGGAGGAGTTCTTTGATTCTTCTAGTGATATTTCTTCAGACATGGGGGATGCCAATGGCGCTCTTTTTGGTGACTTTGGTAATCCGGGTAGTCATGAATTGCAATCTGGGATTCTACTTCCTACAACGGAAACAAATTTCACTATCCACCCGCACTACACTCAAATGGTGCGTGGAGATCAATTTTCTGGAGCAGCTCATGAAGATCCGATAGAGCATTTGGACAAATTTCTCGAGACATGTGCTTTAATCCAAACCAACCAAGTCACTCAAGAATACATCCGGATGCACCTTTTTCGGTATTCGCTCACAGGCAAGGCTTATAGGTGGCTCAAAAACCTAAAGCCCGGCTCGTTGGCCACATGGAGAGACACGACCAAAGCTTTCTTGAACAAGTTCATTCCCGAAGACAAATCAACCGAATTGAGGCAGAAAATTTCATCATTTAGGCAAGAAAGGTATGAATCTTTGGGGGAAGCTTGGGACCGGTTTAAAGAGTATGTGAGAGCTTGCCCACACCATGAGTTTGACAAGCAACTTCTCATCAAGTTCTTCTATGATGGTCTTGACGACATACCCAAGCAAAATTTGAATTCCGGATGTGGTGGACATATTAGCAAGGTGCCTCAAGCTCAATTGGAGGACACCATAGAGGAAGTTGTGAGGTACTATTCTACGAGTGGTGGAAGAAGAAGAGGTGAAGAGAGAGCTTCGGGCAAATTCGAGCTTGATCAAGGTTCACTCAAGGCTCTTATGGAACAAGTCATTGACAAGAAGCTGGGAAATAGCCAAGGGTCTTCATCTTCCTCCACCAATCAAGTACACTCTTTCTCTTGTGAGAATTGTGGGGGTACCAACCATGATATATCATATTGTGGTGGTCGAGACCCCGAACATGTAGCGGCAATGGGGTACATGAACAATCAACGTGATAATTGGAGAGCCCCCAATGCCAATTATGGTAATAGATTTCAAGATGCAAGTGGCCCAAGCCACAACACGGGTCCAATGGCTCCCTTTCCAAATCCAAATGCTAGCAATCACCCTAGAGCACCATTCAAGCAAGGACCACCCAACCAATTTCAGAATTTCCAACCCAACCCTTCCATGCAAAATGATCCTAATCAACAAATGCTCATGGAAACTCTCAATAGAATCCAATCAAGCCTATCCGCCATGGATCAAAGAATAACCAATAGTGAGCGAAAAGCGGATCAAAGGCATCAAGAGGTCACCGCACATCAAAAGATGATGGATAATCAAGTGGCTCAACTCGCCGAGAGGGTGACCAATCTAGCCAATGAGAAGCTCCCGGGCCAACCTACTACCAACCCGGCTACCACCCATCATATCAAAGCTATCTCTCTTAGGTCCGGAAAGTCTTATGAGGGGCCTAGGAGTGATCAATCGGAGCACAACAAGGAGGGTGAAGAGCAAGAGGTTGAGGAGGTCCATGGAGATAACCAAGGTCAAAGAATTGAGAATAGTGTTGAAGGAGGCATTGAGAAGAAGAAGGGTGAAGGTAGTGAAAAAAGCAAGGAAGTTGGGAAAGACAAGCAACCATCAACATCTTATCAACCATCAAGGTTTGAACCACCACCGCCTTATCCCGAGAGGATTGTCGAGAGGAGATTGAATGACAAGTACAACAAGTTTATGGCTATGCTCAAGTCCCTTCACATCAACATTCCGTTCCTTGAAGCCATGACTCAAATGCCATCCTATGCAAAATTCCTCAAGGAACTCCTCTCCAACAAAAAGAAGCTAAGTGATGAGTGTATCACTCTTCCTCATCAAGTTAGTGCCCTAGTGCAAAGAACCTTGCCTACCAAGCAATGTGATCCGGGAAGCTTCACTCTTCCGGTCAAGATTGGTGATATGGAGACCACGGGTGCACTAGCCGATCTTGGGGCAAGTGTGAGCCTCATGCCACTATCCATTGCAAAGAAGCTCAAGTTCGAAATGATACCTTCAAGAAAGGTGATTCAATTAGCCGACCGGTCCACAAAATTCCCATGCGGTGAGTTAGAAGACGTTCCTATCAAGATTGGGAATTTGTTTGTGCCTTGCGATTTTGTGGTGATGGATATGGAGGAGGACCCTCATACTCCTCTTATCCTTGGAAGAGAGGCACTCAAGACCATGGGAGCGGTCGTCAATTGCAAAGATAATACCATTACATGTGAGGTGGCCAATGAGAAGTACAAGTTTGAATTCTCAAAGACTTTGAAGCAACCTATGGTAGAGAAGATTTGGCGGGTGGACTTGGTGGACTCCGAACTTGATGAAATGGTGAAGTCTCATGAGCTAATTAAGTACGAGGGTGATGAAGACCTCCCATGTGAGGAGTTGGGTGAAGGAGAATCTTTGTGTGCCTTGGAGGTTGAAAGCCTTGAAGGTGAAACTCATCCCGAGACTCAAGGAGCCGTGGATGAGCTCCCATCGATCCAAAGTGAGTCTAAGGAGGAGAGTTCCACGCCTCCTCCCAAGGTAGAACTAAAACCCCTCCCTCCTTCTCTCAAATATGCTTATTTGGATGATGATTGCTTATATCCTATTATTGTCAATGCTAACCTCGATGACACCTCATTGCAAAAATTAATTGAGATTTTAAAAAAATATAGGAGTGTTATCGGGTATAGCATTGATGATATTAAGGGGATTAGCCCTAGCTTGTGTATGCATCGCATTCATCTTGAGGATGATCATGCCTCTTCCATTGAACCTCAAAGGCGGTTGAATCCGACTTTGAAAGAAGTGGTTAAGAAGGAAATCCTCAAACTACGTGAAGCGGGGATCATTTATGCTATCTCCGATAGCAAATGGGTGAGCCCGGTTCATGTGGTTCCCAAAAAGGGAGGCATGACCATCATACAAGATGACAAGGGGAATGATATCTCCACCCGCACTGTCACGGGGTGGAGAATGTGCATTGACTATAGGAGGCTTAATAAAGCCACTAGAAAAGATCATTTCCCCTTGCCATTTATCGATCAAATGTTGGAATTGGAAAATCATGAAGATGGGAGCCGGTTCATGGTGAATGGGCAACGGATCAAAAGATACTATGATGAAGGAGATATTGGAAAGATCGGTTGCCTAATGCTTGAGACGGTCCACACCGTTCCCCCTCCTTAACTTTATTGCTCGTGAGGTAACGTCAAGCTAGGGACGTTAAACTAGCATGCTTCGTAGTATATTGTGAATATTTGTATTTGAACTATCTCTTTAGTTACTTTTTGTTTTAAGTACTTTGCAAAAATCCGGAGGATTTTTCCCCAAAGAGGGGATGGTTTATGTTGGTTATCGTTAGCCAAAATGCTATAAACCGAAGGGCACGACCTCTTGGCTCAACCAATCAATGGTTGAGTCGGGTACTTAGGTCGCATCCTATAGAAGTACTAACGATTTTGGTTTGAGTGATATTTGAGTGTTTGCAGGTTTGGGAAATAATGCTTTTAAAGCCAAAAATCCGACAGTCTAGAGCGGGCGCTCTAAACAGAGGGCGGGCGCTCTGCATCATTGGGAATTATTCAGAATACTTGAGGCCAAAATTTCGAGAATTTAGAGCGGGCGCTCTGTGTGTAGAGCGGGCGCTTTGAAGGTCCCTCAGAAATTCTACATTTTTGGTGCTTAAATCCGAGAAGCTAGAGCGGGCGCTCTGGTCAGAGAGCGGGAGCTCTGAGTTTTGGGTGAAAAATTGACTAAGTGTGGGAAAATTGCGCAGCTTTAGAGCGGGCGCCCTGGTCTTAGAGCGGGCGCTTTGATTCTCAACCCAGAAACCTGATTTTTCAGCGAAATGTTAGAGAGGCCGCTCTACCTTAGAGCGCCCGCTCCGACCCTCATTTCAGACTTTGCGTTTTATCCCCTTTTAATTTTGAGCACCCAAATTCTCACCTCAAACTCCCTATCCCTATCCCTTCTCTCACCTCAAACTCCCTCAACTTCTTCCTCCATAACCAAACCTTCATCTCCTCCAAATCTCCACCTTCCAACTACGAATTCCTCTAAAATTCACAAATTATTCATCCCCTATCTCCAAAAATCATACATCTCCATCAAGAATTCAGCACCTAGTCCGGATTTCATCAAGAATTGAAGCGGGTTCTACCGGGTTCGCGTCGGGCCAAGTCGGGTTCTTCTTCAATTTCAACTCTAGGCTAATTTGTCTCCAATTGTTGGTATAATCCTACTCTTACTAAGTTAATTTTCCCTATTTCTTTGGATATTTGCTTATTAAGGTTGGCTTAATTGGAGAATTGATGGTGAATGAATGGGTTTTGTGTTTTATGTGGTGAAAATTTGTTGTGAATTGTAGTGTGTTGTTTGTTGTGGTGCTTTGGCAAGGGAAAATTATTGTGGATTTTTGCTAGGTTTTGGTTTGTAGAAAGTTTTGATTTTAGAATTGGTGGTTGTGCAAAGTTTTGGAGAGTTTTGTTTTTGTGGTCATTGTGTAGAATTGTTGGAAATTGTTGGGTTGTTGTGGTGTGTTGCTTTGGAAAATTTCTATATTGTTGTTGTAAGAAGGCAAGCGAGGCGGCAACAACAACAATTCCAGCAACATCAAGAGCAACAGCAGCAACAGTTTCAGCAGCAGCAACAAGAGCAATTTCAACAATTTATTTCTCAGGCACAGCAGCATCTTCAGCAGCCCCCCCAGTTCTCGGGGGGAGGTGAGCCCTCTTCCTCTTCTGCATTTAATATTGAGCAAGCTTTCGCTAGCCTCACTCTGGAGGTTAGGAACCTTGCTCAAACCCGGCCTAGGGAAAGAGAGGAGGCCCCTGCTCAGTCTCCTGGTCCCACTTTTGATATTTATCAAAACCATATTTATGATTACCATGTGGACCAGGGACATTTTAGCCCATGTGTCAACTACCCCTACTACCCTCCGCAGCACGGGCCTGTCCCGAATTGGGAGCCCCCTCAGGTAGATGACAATGGGAACCCCATTCCTCGTACCGGCGGCCAATACCCCTATTGGCAAGGCCCCGGTACCCTGCATGACCCTCCCCACTCCTTCCCCCCCTACAACTACCAGCGCCCAGGTGGGTGTGATTACCTCGGTGATCCCGCCTATCCTTATCAGGGCGACGGCTTTCCCCCCGGTTATTACGGTGGGTGGGAGCCATATGGGCCGCCATGCGATGTTGATTATGATTGGGCGCCCCCTGTAGTTGTAGAGGGAAAGGAAGAGGAAGACTCTGAGGAATAGATGATCATTTCTTTTGACCCCCCCCCCCCCACCCTTGACTATTACATGTTTTATCGCACCGAGACGGTGCCTGGTTTTAGTTGGGGGGGTGCCTTAGCATTTTCATATCTAGGGGCAAATGAAAAGATCATTTTGGGGATGAGCAGCCTTTCCTATGCTTGCTTGTGCTTAATAATCTGTTGGCTTGTATCTGTTGGTTTGTATTATACATGATCACTTTTCCTTTTTCTTCTTTATTTTGTTTTCTAATCTTTTTGCTTTGGAGTTCTGGTATTTCTCACTTTTTGGCAGGTTGTATACTACTTTTGGAAGGAGCCAAGGTTGGTTGACTTGGAACCCATCATTCTTTTTATGTTTTGGATTGGCATGGCTCCGGTGAGATCTTTCCAAACTCTCTTCTATTTATTTTATCTTGCTTAGTTCCTAGGAGCGGAGTTAGGATTAAGTTGATTGATTCATGGATGTTTGCATACTTGGAATTGTGTACTGAGAATTGTGTGAATTGATGCTTTCATTCTTGAGTTCCTCTTCTATCCTTCTATCCCTTCCTTTCTATTTTTGTTGAAGAGTAGCAACGGGGCGAGGTTCACACCTCGTGAGAGGCGCCCGGCTTTATGCCTAGGAGGACGTGCATTCAATTCACGTACCTTCTACCGCCCCCACTTATGGAATTTATTCCAAACGAAGTCCTACTTCTCTTGTTGCTCTTCAATGTTTTCTTTTTCTTTTTCTTTCTCTTAGTGTTATCCAAGGCAAGTGTTAAAACTTTGTTTTGTGTTTGGCTGAATTAGTAGCTACAATGTATGAACATATATGAGTTGGTTCCTTGGTTTGATAGGTTTACAAGGTCTTTAATGTTTTGGTTGAAAATCACATAGCTTCATTGCTCAAATGACTCCTATTGGACATATCTTGGGCTATTTAGGCCTTGATCCCTTTTGTCCTCGGTTTGTGGTTGTGGGCGTAGCTCATCTTGTGAATGAAAGCTAGGTGGCTAGAAATTTGGAGACTTAGTGTTTTGCTACTTGATCTAAAACTCGCTCCATTTGACTCTTGAGACCGCGACCGAATCGACTCATAGGATGATAAAGGCATTCATTTCGGGATAAGGGCATAATTTTTCATTCTTTTTAGATCCTTTTTTATTTTATTTCCTAGGACACCTTTACTTTCAAATTTCGGGTTTTTGGGTTTACATTCACCTTTTGCGTACCCCCCTTGAGCCTTCCACTTTTTGTCTACCCGCATTACAAGCCTTATGAACCTAATTTTATTTTCACCTTTATAGAAATGAGTGAAACTCGAGCTTGGCTTTGTATCTAAGTTAAAAGTTTGGCATAGTGGATGTCTATAATGTAAATTGCAAGGGACGTGTTTGTTTCCCCAATAAATCTTTTGGTATTAAAAAAAAAAAAAAAAAAAAAAAAAAAAAAAGAGAGAGAGAGAGAGAAAAAAAAAAAAAAAAAGAAGTTGGAATAAGAATGCATGAGTAAGGCATTGATTTTGTATATAGTTTAGAGTTAGTTGGGGGGTGTAATACCCACCAACTAAGGTTAGTTGGCCATGGTTTTGCTCGGTTCATTAATGTTTCACTCTTAGGAGCTTACACCACTAGCCAAATTTATTCCAACCCTTACCCCAAGCCATTTCATTGCACCTTAAAAGCCCTTTGGACCTTGAGTGATTGAGTCAATGTCGGTGGAGAGAGTCATGGGTAGAGCTTTTAGATTGGATTTGCATTTACTAAGTTAGGGCAATCCTACCTTGCCCACCTCCTTGTTGTTCTCCTAATTCTCTTGTGGAATTCGAGACGACTAGCCGCCTAGTGTACATGATCGAGATGAGGAAGGTTGCCTTGGTGAGGGACAATTGGAGGATAGGATCTTTATAGTCCAAGCTTTTGAGCATGAGCTATGTGGCCTTCAACCAGGAGCATTAGCTAGCTTGTCCACCTATCTTGTCAAGAAGCTTGCGCATCCTTGTGATTGCAATGTAGTGAAAGTTCAACCATTCATGTTTGTGTTTCTTTCCCTTTTTATTTTTCTATTTTTCTATTTTTCTATTTGTCTCTAAAAACCTTGCCTTGATTTAGTGCGAAGTTGTGGGTCAATCTCTCTCGAAAACCCTCACGAGAGCATACTCGTCCTCCTAAGTGACTTGGGGGTTTAAATGGCTTGTCGTTTACGCTAAAAACGACCGTGATTCCTACGAAAGTGAGTTAGTGTATAGACTTATGCTTTTGGTTATTTTTGTTTGCTTATTTTACTTCGCTCGAGGACGAGCAAAGGACTTAGTTGGGGGGAATTTGATCAGTGGCCATTTGGCCCACTTTTCTACTTCGTTTCTTCCCCGATTGAGCCCTTTGTTTGCCCTTTTTCCTCTATTTTAGCTTAGTTTTGTTATTATTGAGCATATTTGTTACTTGGAGTGGTTTTGAGTCATTTTTGGCTCATTTCCTAAGGTTTTATTCCCTCTCCTTTAACCCATTTCAATTTGCTCCTATTAGAACCTTTCCTATGATTTGTGTTTTCCATCTTACAGGTCCTCCCGTGGCTAAGAAAGCAAGGATTGGATGCAAGGATTAGGCATGCTTTGGAGTCAAAGGGATTGGAGCATTAGAGCCCAAAATATGAAGGAAAGAAGAGTTCAGAGCGGGCGCTCTAGATATGGAGCGGGCGCTCTGTATTCCTTGCTGCAGAAAAACCAAGTACCCAACCCTCAGAGCGGGCGCTCTAATGTTGAAGCGGGCGCTCCAGCTCCCAGAATAATCAGAGCATTTTCTGCGAGACCTCAGAGCGGGCGCTCTCATGTTGAAGCGGGCGCTCTAGCTCCCAGAATAATCAGAGCATTTTCTGCGAGACCTCAGAGCGGGCGCTCTAATGTTGAAGCGGGCGCTCTAGCTCCCAGAATAATCAGAGCATTTTCTGCGAGACTTCAGAGCGGACGCTCTGGCCTTAGAGCGGGCGCTCCGTGTTCCCCTGACCGATTTGAACTCTGCTACACGCGTAGGCCGACGGCTCTAATTATTTTACTCTGCACGTGATGCCTAAAATTTTGGGCCTTGATTTGGGTTAGGTTTTAGAGGAGGGTATAAATACCTCTCTTCCTTGTAATTGGAGAGGGGTATGTAGAGAGAAATATTAGAAAATCAGATTTCAGCTTATTGTTTTTCTTTCTTTCTTTTGCACTTTAGATTAGTTAGGGTTTAGTTCCTCATTAGATCTAAAACACTACTCTTTGTTACTCTCTTTCATTTTCAATCCAAGATTAAATCTTTTGGTATTATTTCTATCCCTACTCTTTATTTATTGCTTTATTTATCTATTTTAATTAGTTTTAGCTTATCTTTAGTTGTTATTTCAAGTCAATAGAATAGTTTAATATCTTAGTTGCCTCCTTGTTTAAACTTGCAATTTCTGGTTTTGATCCTTTATTTTCTTGCTATTAGTATAATATTATCCTTATTTGCTTAGATTTCATGCTATTTAGAATAGATTACAAGTAGACTTAACATATTCTCTTCAAAGTTAACCTCTTTAGTAAAGTTTAATCATCCTATTTTCTGGTTTTAGCCATGTTTCTCTCATTAAACTTAGTTTTTGCTTTTGTTAATGTTCTTGTGTGCTTTGGTATGACCCTTCCTTCTCTAGGCTAGGTTTCTAGCTAGGGGAGGGGGAAATGATGAACTAATGATGAAATGAATGATATGTGGTGCAAGATCGGGTAGATTGAGAAGTTTTGCAATTGATTCCAACCTAGGTTTTAGTTGTTAGGAATTAGAGATTGATCACCTCTAAGACCCTATTTTGTGTTGCATGCTAGTTGCGCGAGAGTGAGCTTGTATGTGATGATGACTAGGTTAGGGATGACCTCGACCACCGAGGCGGGGTTGGGTAGGCGGTGTTTAGGTGAGCCCGAGAGGGAATCCTAGATGTTGGACCATAGGCCCCAATTGTTTGGTTGACCGATTGAACCATTCTTGTTGCCTCTAATTGTTGAAATCATTGTTAGTTAGGAATTCTCCCCTATCCCCTAGTGTTTGCTATTCCTTGATTTTCGAAGTTTTATACCTCTGCTTGTTGCTTGTTAATTTAGTTCTTAGTTTATTTGTTTCCCTAGTAGCTATAGATAAATCCATCAAAAATTTATTCCTCCCTTTTCAATTGACTTATAAGTGATCTAAGCAAGAGACGTTTGACCTTCCCTGAGGATTCGACCCCTCTTCCACTATGCTACCTTTGGTTAGTTTAGGACGTGGGTTTTCTTTTTATTCTTGACTCGACCTTTAGGAACTAACGACACCTAGGGGGCCGATCAACAATCAAGCGGATGCCCTCCAAACTTTCATCATCCGCCTCTTGTGACACACCTAGGTCAGTCTTTTGGAAAGTTATGGAAAAAATAAGTATTGAAGAAGATCCCATTGGAGTTCTAGACTGAAGATCAACTTGGATGGACGGCATCCGGGCTTATTTAACCGACGACACCTTACCGAACACACACCCATAGATGGTCACAATGAAAAAGCGTGCGGCCAATTTTGAAATCCATAATGGAGAACTTTTCAAGAAGGGCTATGTTCAACCTTTTTTGAAATGTGTCACCCCAAAAAGGGGACGAGAGGTTCAAGAAAACTTGCATTCGGGATTTTGCGCCTCCCACAAGCGGCAGAACCCTAGCAAAGAGAATCAAGCGGCGCGGTTACTTCTAGCCTACCCTAAAAGCACACGCCATGGAAATGGTGAAGAAATGTGACAAGTGTTAAAGATTTGGCAAGCTCATACACCATCCGACCACTGACCTGACGTCCATCCACAGCCCAGTATCATTCGCCAAATGGGGCATGGACATTTTGGGACCATATACGCCGCCACAGTCGGTAGAAGGTATCTTAGTTGCAGTCGACTACTTCACCAAGTGGGTAGAAGCACAGGCGGTTAAAGGCATCAAGATAAAAGATATTATTTCCTTCATCTGGAGAAATGTTATTACCCTTTTTGGGGTTCCTATGTCTATGGTCTTTGATAATGACCCTCAGTTTGAGACGCCTACTCTCAAAAGTTGGTTGGGAGACCAAGGAATCTCTCATTGCTTCGCATCAGTCGGTCGTCCTCAAGCAAACGACCAGGTAGAAGCCTTCAACAAGTTAATCTCAGAGGGCATTATAAGAAAATTGAAAGAGCTGGCGGCCTATGGGCGGATGAAAAACCGCATGTTTTATGGGCCATCAAAACGACTGAAAAAGGGGCGACTGGTGAAACTCCATTTCTCATGGTTTATGGTGCAGAAGCTGTTTTACCTATTGAGCACTATGAGCCGACTCTTCGAGTCATGTTATATGACGAGGAGGCTAACTGGGAGGCCATGCGCTTAGCATTGGACTCACTCCCAGAACGTAGGGGCAATGCTGCCTTACGTCATGAGATCTACCGTCTGAAAATGACGATAGCCTACAATAAAAGAGTACACTAGCGGCCCTTGAAAGTAGGGGACTTTGTGTTACGAAAAATGGAAGTAATCGGTAGGGCCAACGAGTAGGGGAAGCTGACCCCTAACTAGAAGGCCCCTACCGAATTTATGAAGAAGTAAGAGGCGCCACCTACCGTCAGGAAACACTAGACGGTAGGCAGCTAGCCAGAACTTGGAATGTAGACAACTTAAAAAAGTACTACTTCTGTGACTTGTAGAATTTTTGTAAATGAAAGCATATCAATAAAAAGTCGCATTTCATTTTCATTATTTCCCTTGTATGCATCCTAATAACAGGGAGGGCTGCATGTGAAACATACAGATGGCCTGCCCGCTGTAAATAAGCTAAGTCTAAACAACTTAGCAGCTATGTTATGTTCCCTTTTAGAATAACCTAATGAGGCCTATGGCCGGATGATCAAAATGAGGCCTGTGGTTGGATAATCTTAATGCATTGAAATACGCCTGCTCCAACATGAGAAGGCGTCCGGCGACGCCCATTTGGGTGAATTCGTCGCAGAGAGCATCTCCCATTTGGGTGGCACATTTCTCTATAAACTTAAAATCAAACGGCCCTACCGAATTTCTAGAATAAGATAAGCTCGCAGCCGTTTGAGTTGATCAAATGAGATTAAGATAACATAAACGCCGACTGCTTCACACAAGCGGTAACCAGTTAAAATCTTGGTCAGATACCACTTGCTATTGCGTAAGGGCTATACAGGCGGCAAAATTTAAGGATATAAGCTGAGTTTAAACACTTAGCGGCTAATTGAAAAATAAGCTAAGTCCAAACTTAGCAGCTAATATGTGAAGAAGATCCTAAACGAATGGACCAGGCCGCCTGTAAAATCAAAAGCAGCCGGTGATTAGGGGATTTTGCTCCCACCAATCGGAATGCGCCACGTGGGCCAATCAGGTCCTGCCAAGTGTCCCCCATTTGGACCTCTCAGGGCTTGCCACGTGGCACACGCTTATTCGTCCACCCTGGACTTATTATGTCATGACACGTGGCATACTCCATGCCTAATGGAGAAGCCGGTCACCTAGGCCCAACTTCCGAGGGAAGCCCAATCAGCCCAAGGTTAACCTAAACCTAGATTGGCACGTTTCTCGAGGTTATAAATACCTCCCTTAATCCTCATTAAGGGAGATTACGCAGATTACACACACTAAACACTCTCACCTAGAGAGACCCAATCACTTTAATTTCCGCATTAATTACTCCTTAATCAAGTACTAACTTGACCGTCGGAGGCGGATCTCCAATCATCCGGAGCATCCGTTTGTTTTGCAGGTACAGGCGTCCGGTTCCAGTCTCGGAATTGTAACTCTCCCGCAGGACATCAGAAAACCCCGAAACATTTTGGCGCCGTCTGTGGGGAGAGTACTTCTGAGATGGCACCCACATTTGTACCGGCTCCTGAAGAGAGACGTCCCCTGGACGATCCTCTAGTTCAGTCGGACCACGATACTGAGAATGAATTTGAAGTTGAAGCTCACACAGCTTCAGACGGGACCCTAAGGGCCCGACGTACCCGTCATACCGAAAGGAGGGAACAGGAACATCTTCAAACAGGAAGCGAGCCAGCAGGCACACCGCCTGTTCGGCAGCAGCCGACTGATGGGTCTGCTCCCATCACAAGGAACGAACTCATGACCTTCATGAGGGACTTCAAGGGAGAAATTCAAGAGTTGATCAACAAGAAGCCGCCTGCTCTGGACAAGGAGCATTCGGCTAAGAAACCCTCCACTTCACGGAAGAGGAAGCCAGTTCAAGGGCGAGAGGCGACCCCTCATCCTAAATCTAGGAAGTGGGAGCCACCTGCCCTTGATTTCACAAAATACCGTTTTCCTACTCCAGGAAATAGGAAACATGTTCGTCATATTCAGGCGGACGGGTCGAGGAAAACATACACAGACGCTCGGCTACTGCTAGAGCAGAAGAAGAGTGATCGATTGTCAGAGTCGGCCTCTACTTAAAACTTCCAAGACAGTCTGCGAAATACCTCGATGAGGCATACTCAGTCGTATCATGAGAGTCAGTCAGGCGGCACCTCCCGTCAGTCCGGCTTTCATAGCGACCAGGCGGTACCAAACTTACCGTTTGTACCGCAACAACAGTATTTTTTATAGCCACCTCCGTTTGGTGGACATGCAGCAAAAAATGTCCAACCTATGGACTGGCAGCTACGGTTGCTTAGACTTGGTGAACAGCCATCGGCCTTCTCCAAGGAAATTACTGAAGCCGCTCAGCCGGCCAAAGTGAAAAATGTATTAGTAGGCGCCTATGACGGCACTACTAACCCAGAAGACCATCTGATGGCATTCACCAACCTGATGTACCTTCAAGGGTTGGATGATCCCACTTGGTGCAAGTGTTTCCCAGCGACTCTCAAAGGAATCGCACAACAATGGTTCGGCAACCTGCCGACTGGTTGTGTAAATAACTTCAAGACGCTTGCTTACTTATTCACCTCCAACTTCGCCATGAACATCCCTGCGAAGAAGACGACCCTTGATTTAGGAACAATTCAGCAGGGCGAGAAGGAGGGGCTTCGTTCTTACATCAGGCGATTTAACCTGATGAGAATACAGATTCAAGGGTTATCGGATGAAGTAGCCTATACTGACTTTTTCAGAGGTCTCAAAGACGGGTCGACCTTCAAATTTGATTTGGTCCGAAAGAGGGTGGCGACTCTTCAAGAGGCCTTGATTGAAGCGGAAGCCTATATACAGGCGACTGATCTTTGTAGTACGGTAAAACAGTCAGACGGGAAAAGGTCCGACAAAAGAGAAGGACGACAGAAGCAGTCGTCAAACAAAGACGAGAAGAGAAAAGAGGTCTGGGCAACTGATTCCTCTAAACAGCCGTCCCAGAAGAAGAAAAAAGAATTCAAACCATACTCCCCAAAGTATGTGTTTAACAAGGATAGCCAATTTATCCTAAAGGAAATCAAGGAACGGATCTCAATTGAGAAGCCGGTCCCCATGAAGGGTTCTGCAAACAATCGGAACCAAGAAAAATTCTATGATTATCATGAAGATGTTGGTCATCACACCAATGAATGCATCAGTCTCATGCGGTATCTGGACCGCCTGGCTGAGCAAGGTGACCTTGACACTTATGTCAAGAAATCTACGGGGAACATTTCCTCGAAAAAGCAGTCGACCAAAAAGAATCAATAGGCCGACAGCTCCGATACAGATGATGCAGTCGTCTAAACCATTGCAGGCGGCTTCTCAGGAGCCGACCCACCTATTAGGGGAAACAAAGACAATATCAGACGGTTAGATGTAAATTCCGTTCACCAAGAACGGCCCTCCAAATATTCATTTCCTGATATTGTCATCACTGAAGAAGATCTAGGAGGGGTAAGAGGGCCGCATGACGACCCTATCGTTATTGAATGTAAAGTGGCCAACCAGAGAGTTGGCCGAATCCTCATAGATACCGGAAGCTCCTCAGATCTCATCAGTAGCAAATGTCTGTCGAAACTAAAATATCAGACTGATTGCATACATCCGGCATCCCACCCTTTAGTAGGGTTTGGAGGAGGAGTCGTCCACCCAGTGGGACGAGTGGATTTACCCATCCGCTTGGGCGAAAGAGGGAAGGACGACACATGGTAGTCCGGTTCCTGGTAGTAGAAGAACTCTCGGCCTACAACATGATTCTGGGACGACCAACCCTAAATAATTCCATGGTTGTTATAATCCCATCTCTTATGTTGCTCAAGTTTGAGAGGGATAATGGAACAGTCGGGTCCCTAAGGGGAGATCAGAGGATGGCCCGAGAGTGCTATCTCTCGGATGTCAAGCCCACTGTTATGGCCACTGAATCGAGAGGTGGAAAAATAGACCTTGACAATGTCAAGGAGAGTGCGCCTATTCAAGAAGCAGGCGGCAAGAAGAGAAAGGCATCCCAGACAGGGGCCGCAAGAAAAGACAGAAAATAGCAATCATTGGCAGAGGAGCGGTCGGATGAATTCCGCCCTCAGCCAGCTGGTGAGCATACGGACCTGATCTTAGATGACTCGCGTCCTGGCAGAACAATCAAGGTTGGGACGACTGCTCTAAGGGACCTGGGTGACGACTTTCCCAAACTATTGAAAGAATACAAGGACATCTTTGCATTCGAAGTCCATGAAATGCCAGGCATTAGTCCTGATCTGGCGGTACATAAACTGGCCGTGGATCCGAAAAAGAAGCCGGTACGACAAAAGAACCGGAACCATGGCGAAGAAAGAAATCAGGCGGCAGCCGCCGAAGTTAAAAAATTACTTGATGCAGGGTTCATTCGGCAATGTTACTTCCCAGACTGGGTTGCAAATGTGGTGCTTGTTAAAAAGCCGAATGGCACCTGGCGAATGTGTGTAGACTACACAGACTTAAACAAGGCGTGCCCCAAAGACAGTTACCCTCTGCCTAAAATTGATAACCTGGTCGACTCAACAGCCGGCCATGCTTTGATGAGCTTTATGGACGCCTACTCTGGTTTCCATCAAATTCCTTTATGGAAGAAAGATCAGGAGAAGACGGCCTTCGTCACTGATCAGGGGTTATACTGTTACACGGTCATGCCGTTTGGTCTTAAGAATGCCCCGGCCACTTTCCAGCGAATGATAAACACTGTGTTCTTTGATCAGATTGGGAGAAATGTCGAGGCATATATTGATGATATGATTGTCAAGTCTAAACTTCAGAAAGATCATCTGTCGGACCTCCGAGAAACTTTCGCCACACTCAGGCGGCCCCATGTCATGCTCAATCCCAAGAAATGTGTCTTTGGAGTTGAGTCTGGGAAATTTCTCGGATTCCTTATCAATCAGAGAGGAATAAAGGCGAACCCTGAGAAGGTGCAGGCGGTCATCGACATGCAGTCGCCTCGTACCATCCGAGAGGTTCAGAAGTTAACAGGTTGTCTGGCAGCCTTGGGAAGATTTCTAAGCCGTTCAGGCGACAAATGCCTATACTTTTTCCAGGCAATTAAGAAAAAGGCAAGGTTTGAATGGGGGCCGGATGCTGAGGCGGCCTTCCAGAAATTGAAAGTTCACTTGCATTCCTTGCCGAGGCTGGTCAGCCCTTTGCCCAAAGAAGTACTCTACATGTACCTGGCCGTCTCTGATCATGCGTTAAGCGCTGTTCTCCTTGCTGAAAGAGACGGCTGTCAGCTCCCGGTCTACTTTGTCAGTCACGTACTGAAAAATGCCGAGTAGAGGTATCCCTTAGTGGAGAAATTTGGTCTTGCACTTTTCATGGCTGTTAAAAAATTGAAGCCCTACTTTTTGGCACATGCAGTCGTCGTGTATACAGACCAACCTATCAAGCGGCCACTGACCATCATGGAGTCGTCAGGCCGAATGATCAAATGGGCCATAGAAATACAGAGCCTCGAAGTTACCTTCGAGCCTAGAAAAGTAGTGAAGGGGCAAGCCTTTGCTGACTTTATTATTGAGATGACTCGTCCTCCTGACTCTCAAGTTCCAGACCAAGTCTGGAAGGTATATGTGGATGGAAGCTCTACTTCAAATGGTTGTGGAGCAGGCGTCATATGTCAGTCGCCAGAAGGCGACAGGTACGAGTATGCTCTACGCTTCAGTTTTCAGGCCTCAAACAATGAGGCAGAATATGAAGCTTTACTAGCCGGAATCCGCATGTGCAAGGCGGCAGGGGCAAGAAAAAGAGACGCCTGTTCCGATTCACAATTGATAGTGAGTCAGTACAATGGCGAATACGAAGCAACCCATCCGGCCATGATCAAGTATTTACAGGCGGTCCGACAAGCAGTCGGCTCCCTTGAGGATTTCCATCTGACCCAAGTGCCGAGATCAGAAAACAACCAGGCGGATGCACTTTCAAAATTAGCATCATCCGCCTCCTGTGATACTCCTCGAACTGTTTTTTGGGAAGTAATGGAGAGGAGAAGCATTGAGGAAGACCCTATTGGAATCTTAGACAGAAGCTCAACCTGGATGGATCCAATCAGGGCATATCTGACAAATGGTACCCTGCCGGATGATCATCAACAGGCGGCAGCACTGAAAAAACGAGCAACCAGTTTTGAAATAATAAAGGGAGAACTTCACAAAAGGGGGTACCTTCAACCCTTATTAAAGTGTGTTACTCCAGAAAAGGGGCGAGAGATACTAGATGATCTTCACTCTGGTTACTGTGCTTCCCATATAGGCGGTAGGACGCTTGCTCAACGGGCAAGGCGGCAGGGCTACTTTTGGCCTACTTTAGAAGCAGATGCGATGGAGATGGTGAAAAAATGTGACAAGTGCCAAAGGTTTGGCAAACTAATTCACCGTCCGGCTACTGACCTCACTACCATTCATAGCCCACTACCGTTTTCTAAGTGGGGCATGGATATTCTGGGTCCATATACGCCTGCTACAGGCGGAAGGAGGTACATACTTGTTGCCGTCGACTACTTCACTAAATGGGTAGAGGCGGAGGCTGTAAAGGGAATCAAGACGAAGGATGTAATTTCATTCATTTGGAAAAATGTCATCACTCGGTTCGGGGTTCCCATGTCTATGGTTTTTGATAATGGTCCCCAATTTGAGACGCCTGTTCTCAAAAGCTGGTTGGGTGACCAAGGAATTGCACACTACTTTGCATTTGTCAGCCGTCCACAAGCAAACGGCTAGGTAGAAGCCTTTAATAAAATCATCTCAGACGGTCTCAAGAAAAAGATTGAACGAGCAGGCGGCCTATGGGCGGATGAATTACCACATGTTCTCTGGGCCATTAGGACGACTGAAAAAGGGGCGACTGGAGAAACTCCATTCCTCCTAACTTATGGTGCAGAAGCTGTTCTTCCAATAGAACACTACGAGCCGACTCTTCGAGTAATGTTATATGACGAAGAGGCAAACTGGGAAGCCATGCGCCTGGCATTAGACTCACTTCCTGAAAGGAGGGGCAATGCTGTCTTGCGCCATGAAATTTACCGCCTGAGAATGACTAGATCATACAACAAAAAAGTACACAGGCGTCCACTCAAAGTGGGGGACTTTGTACTTAGAAAAGTTTGCATACTTAATATTCAATTTTGTACTAAGAGGGGCACGCCTACTAACAAACAGTCGGCTACTCTCCATACTCAGTTTTCATTTTTACTTAAGAGGGGCATGCCTACTGACAAACAGTCGGCTACTCTCCATGTTTAATTTTTATTCTTACTTAAGAGGGGCACGTCGCTTGTTTCACTCAACCGGATACACTCCCATAATACAGTTCACCAAGAACTATCAAAGGCTCATAGCTAAAATGATCAGACCAGGCGCCAAGCCAACTGATCAAAATATAAAAATTCAATTCGACCTGTCCCAACGTTATAGCAGGCGTCCGACGGCATCCATCCGGATGAAATTCGTCGCAGAGAGCAGCTCACTTTTTGGGTGGAACATTGTTCTATAAAATCATTACACGGCACCTATACGACTGTCTACCAAGACAACCACGTGGCCGTTTCCCGGACAAGGATATCTCTCACTTAATTGACTAATCACGTCAAGCAAGTGTTCGCAGTAACCATCCAGGTCAACCGACCGACTGAACTACTTGGGATAAGAACAGTTGGTATTTTATGAGTTAAAAGCCAACAAACATTGGCGAATAAAGGGGAACAACCGGTACCCACCGCTTGATACCACTACTACTCAGTTACTTGGCGATTAGGTAACAATCATGTTTACTTGGTCACTCCTTAAAAATTTAGTATGAAACTAAAAAGGTGTTCATACAGCACCTGTTCACACTAGATTAAATATGGCGGGGAACAGTCGGCCTAGACGGCCTAAAGTCTCTAGCCTAAAAACATGACAAGTAGGAAACCACTTTCCTACTTGGTTAATTTTACCGATTGGATAAATGGCCGACTGCCTAAAGGGGATCCAGTCTTTAAAATGGTTCGAATACCGATTGGATAAATGGCCGACTGATCGTCTAGCCTGGAAACAGACAACCAGTCGTCCAGGGGCATAAGCGGCGTGACTAACTATCCGTACCTGTCTGCAACTATCGGTCATGTAAAACAGTCAGTATAGTGTACAATTGGATATCAGAATATTCAATACTTAAACAAATTTGAAGCAAAACAAAAATATTCATTAAAAGGAAGCCGGTCATTAAAGACCGGCAAAATATTCAGAGCCCCGGCCCCCTGGCCGGGTAAATACAAACAAACGGCACGCAGGCCGGGGAAAGAAGACATAAAGCTTATGAAGGGGGCAGATCTTCAATATTAGCAGTTGCCGCCTGGTCAGCACTCTTTTTTGCTGGACTCGGCTTCAGCTGCATCCTTCTTCGATGCATTACCCCCAAGCGGCACAAGCGCCACTACCGGCTGCTCCTCCTCCTCCAACGCCTCTTCCTCAGCAGCCGTCAGGATCTCTTAATTATATCTATCAGAACACTGGCGGTACGTTTTTTCCCAGGAGGCAAAGTCGGCATTGGGGAAGAGGCGGCCCCAAGTCATGCGCTGGATTTGAGCAGAGTCTTCCATCATCTCCCGGACCAGCTCTTTCTTTTCTTGCTCGGCCTTTTCCGAGAGCTCCTGAGTAAGACTCTTCTCCTGGGTCACCAGGCGTTCCTTTACGCTCGCCAAGGATTTCTCCAAGGTTTCGTATGAGGACATCTTTTGGCGAAGAGGTCTCAGTTCGGTCTTGAGGTTGTTGATGGTCGCCTCCAGCTCGCTATTCCTATTCTGGGCCGCCTCTAACTGAGCCCGGATAGCGGCGGTAGCATGCGCCTGATAATAAAGAATATCAATTGTCAGAACTTCATTTTGGGCAATTTGAAACATTGCCTTATCACAGTCAGAGGCGGCCATAGCTTTTGCAGCCTTTACCTCTTTGTTCTTCCGGTCAAGCGGCTTGCGAAGGTCGTTCACTCGGAGCAGGGCCTAAGTAAAAAGGGGAACAGGCGTCAGTTTCCAAACAAAAAAGAAAAACAGGCGTCCTGGAATTCAAATACTAAAAAATATGCTAAGTATACCTCAGCAAGGACCCCTGCAATCCCGTCTAGGTCAAGGGTGCCGACACCCTTGACCGCCTCCCTTTCAGCTGGAGGTACGGCCTTGATCATAGACTTGGCCACTTCGACCAAGTCAGGCTCCTGAGGGCCGGCTGCATCAAGCATAAACAAACGGATTAGACCTAGTAAAGGAGGAGCAAGTATAAAATTTACAAGGACAATTTCATACTTCTAGGTGGCCCAGCTGGAGTTTTAGAAGAAGTGGCCGGCTGTTTCTCAGCCGCCGCATGTTTCCTAGCAGAACCAGGAGAGCTCGCAACAGTCGTCCTCCGGGCCTTGGGGTCCGGCTGTTGGAAGAAGAAGCTCTTGGAGCGCCCGTCTAAAAAAGAAGAAAAGAGTCAGTATATGCATAAACACAACTCCAAAAAGAGGGTGAAAGGTTCGAAGAACCGAACCCACCAACTAAACCTCATAGCCCACAAGCCCATTTTCCACCAACTATTAATTCCCTTTCTGATTCCAAATCTCGAAAACTATTAATTGCTAGTTGTGGTGGGGAGCTAGGGTGGGATTTGCTGGGGCTATGAACTTGTGGTGGGTGGGACTGGTAGGCAATTGGATTTTTCGGTGGTTAAGTGGTGGTTTCGAAGGTGAAGGAGGAAGTTTCGGGGGCTGGGTGGGCTTGCCAGCGACGGGTTGTAGGGCTGCCTGGAGTTTTTTTTTTCTTTTTCTTTTAATTTTTTTAATCCTGTAGGTAACTGACACGTGTATAATGTGAGGTCCACTAACGATTGTTTGGATGGCGTTAATAACTGGTGGTGAAATCAATTTTTTGAGTTTTTTTTGTGGTGTTATAATCAAAATTTGGGTTTTTTCAGGTGTTATTTTTTAATTTAGCCTATATATATATATATATATATATATATATATATATATATATATATATATATATATATATATATATATATATATATATATATATATGTATATATATATATATGTATGTATGTATGTATGTATGTATGTATGTATGTATATATATACATATATATATATGTATGTATGTATGTATGTATATATACATATATATATGTACGTATGTATGTATGTATGATGTATGTATGTATGTATGTATGTATGTATATATATACATATATATATTGTTTAGGGTAAAAATTACCCAGGACACGTGGCCCAATGGCCCTACGAACCGTGTTAGCCTCTCATAAGTCAACATGGCTCCAATCCCCTGTTGACACGTATCCTTTGAACCCTAGATGGGGTACTGGTTTCCCCCACTATAAACAGTGGGTCAGACCTCAGTTATTGGGCATCCATAAATACAAACACGAATCCCGAGCAATATTAATTGCAGAATCCTCCTGAGTCAGAGAGAAGTAATTACTATTTCCGCATGTATTTGCTCTTGTACGCAAACTAACTTGATCGTCGGAGGTGGAGCTCCCACCAACCGGAGTCTTCGTTGTTTTGCAGGTACAGGCGTCGGTTGCGCATTCTTGGAATTGTAACTCTCCCGAGGGACTCCAAAAACCCCGAAACATTTGGCGCCGTCTGTGGGGAGAGTACTTCCTAGAAGGATTCTGAAGCTGTACCAACTAATGAAGGCAAACGGCCTATGGTCGAGCCTGAGGTCCAGACGGACCAAGACAGCGGTGACGACTACGAAGTCGACACCTATATGGCCCCAAACGGGTCCTTTAGAACAAAACATATCCGGTCCAAAGAAATAAAAGAGCGGGGTGAAAGCCAGGCTCCTCCTAGCAGTCCAACCGGCAGGCCGGCTGGGGTAACCCAGGTGACAGAAGGCGTTGCTCCCCTCACGAGAGACGAACTCATGAAATTCATGAATAGTTTTAAGGGCGAGATTAAGAGCCTCATCAAGTCTACCGGCTCCCATAAGGGGCAGTTGGCCAAGAAGCTTCCTTCCTCCGGGAAGAAAGCATTGAAAGATCGTGTGCCTACTCCTCACCTGAAACCCAAGGTGATGGAAAGGCCCAAAATCGATCTATCTAAGCTTCGCTTCCCAGAAGCAGAGCCAAGGAAGCCTGTTTCGGGGTTTTCTGATGTCCTGCGGGAGAGTTACAATTCCGAGACTGGAACCGGACGCCTGTACCTGCAAAATAACGGAGACTCCTGTGAGCTCCGCCTCCAACGGTCAAGTTAGTACCTGATTAAGGAGTAATTAATGCGGAAATTAAAGTAATAAGGTCTCTCTAGGTGAGAGTGTTTAATGTAGGTAATCTGCTTTGTTAGCGAGATCAGCTGGTTATTAGTGTGTTCCGTAATGTTTTTCGCGTGTTGTTTCCGTAATCCCCCTTAATGAGGATTAAGGGAGGTATTTATAACCTTGGGAAACGTGCCCATCCTAGGTTTAGGTAAACCTAGGGCTGATTGGGCTTCCCTCGGAAGTTGGGCCTGGGTGGCCGGGTTCTCCATTAGGCATGGAGTATGCCACATGTTGTGACATAACAGGTCCAAGGTGGACGAATAAGCGCGTGCCACGTGGCAAGTCCTGACAGTTCCAACTAGGAGACACTTGGCAGGACCTGATTGGTCCACTTGGCGCATTCCGATTGGTGGGAGCAAAATCCCCTAATCATTTGCCCCTCACAGGTGGCACGTGACTGGTCACGTGTTACCTGTGACAGGTGTCGCACAGTAACGGGCGACGACCTGCTACAGGTGTTAGTCGGCGAAAGGACGAGAGATTTTCCCGCCCAAATTTTGAATTCTGGAAGTGACCCTTCGCCTTCTCACTTCGCCTATATAAGGGAGAGTTGCCTTGAGTCATTTTCACACTTTGAGAACTATTTGAGAACATTCGGACCCCTGAACTTGCTCTGACATTTTAGACTTTTTCTGCCTACCGCCTGTTCTGACAAGCCGACTACACAGGATTTTCAGAACTTCATAAACCGTCACTCGTTCAGGTAACTCAGTTCTCTTACTCTTAATTTTCTTTTTATTTTCTGAAATGGCACCACGGAAGCACACGACACGACCTAGGTTAGTGATCAGCCGGTCACCGGGGACGGCTGAATCTAGGACTAGGAGTGCCGCCTGCCCTTTTCCGGACCCATCTTTGCTCTTTATACAAAGTCCGACTGTATCTGTGTCTATGCAGAGCAGGATGGCCAGAACGAAAAAGACAGCTAGGATCTCAAATTCAGACGGCTCCTCCCACAGGGTGCCGATTAGTGAAACATCTGACCAGGCGCCAGATGTTGAAGTGAGACAAGGCGGCCTGGATGCCGGCAATTCTGTGGGGGGAGTCATAGTGACCCCTTCCAATTTAACAGTTAACAAATCTGCTCCTTTTCAAAGAGAGGAGGCGGGCCCCTCCGGGAGAGGGGAGGAGTCGTCCTCTTTAGACTCGTCCGAGGACGATTCCTCGTCAAGCTCTTCTGGCCATGCTTCTTTGGGTACAGAAGAGAAAAACAGCCGCCTGCAAGAGGCGAGACTTTCTCACACAGTTGAGAAGGGGGACAATTGGGCGGAACCATCCGCCTCTTACCGAGAGCTAAATACCCCCTACTACTGCACGGTACCTCGGGGCCGAATCACAGCTATGCAAGAGAAAGTGGAGAGCTTTATTGCCAACCACACCATGGGCCCCGATTTTCTAGTGTTTGTGCCGGATCCAGAAGACACAGTCGTCTGGCCGGCTAGTTCTAGTTACGAAAGCTCCTGCTTTGGCTGCTACGAGGCGGCCATCAAGGCAGGGCTTCGCTTCCCATTACATCCGGCTGTTCAGCGGATTTTGGATGGGTATGAGTTGGGGTTATGGCAGTTAGCCCCAAACTCCTGGGTCAACGTACTCGGCTATGTGGCCGGGTGCGAACTGCACGGGGTGGAGCCGAGCTTCGAGGCTTTCGCCCACATGAACTATCTCAGCCGGACCCCTAAGTCAGGCGGTACCGGCTGGTATCAATTGACAAGCCACAGGGGCTACCTCATGACGAGAGGTAAAGCAAACAAGTGGAAGGACTGGCGGAGCACCTTCCTCATCATTGAGAGTTCTGACATTGAGCAGAACAAGCGCTTCAATAGGTGGAACAGGAATCCGCCCCTTCTTGCAGGCGGCCGTAGCATGCCGCCTGTTCCCCCCAAGGCTAAGAAAGAGATCCTTGACAAAGGACTCTTTAAAGTAGAGTCGAGGGTCGACTCTACTTCAGGGGTACGAGAGCAAGTACCCCTGCACTGCGTCCCGAGCTTCAAGTGGCTCTATGACGATTACTTTTTGGCCGCCTGTGGCCTCAGCAGTCGGTGCTCAAGAGGTAGTCGACCTGTCGAATACTCTGTTGTTTCATACATTTGTTGTTTATCTTTTATTAACTTTGTCGTTTGTTTTTGCAGCTGACGCCATGAGCAAAATCACCGCCTCCAAGACTGCGGCGGCCATGTTGCGGGCCTCTATTATGCAACAAGCTTCAACCGACTCCCCCAAGAAGGGGCACCCTTGGTGAGCTCCGAACCTTTCACCCTCTTTTTGGAGTGTTTATGCATATACTGACTTTTTTTCTTCTTTTTTAGACGGGTGCTCCAAGAGCTTCATCTTCCCAACAGCCGGACCCCAAGGCCCGGAAGACGACTGTTGGGAGCTCTCCTGGTTCTGCCAGGAAACAGGTGGCGGCTGAGAAACAGCCGGCCACTTCTTCTAAAGCTCCAACTGGGCCGCCTAGAGGTATGAAGTTGTCCTTGTAAATTTTAGACTTGCTTTTTTTTTTACTAAGTCTAATCCGTTTGTTTATGCTTGATGCAGCCGGCCCCCAGGGGCCTGACTTGGTAGAGATGGCCAAGTCTATGATCAGGGCAGTTCCTCCAGCTGAAAGGGAGGCGGTCAGGGGTGTCGGCACCCTTGACCTTGACGGGATTGCAGGGGTCCTTGCTGAGGTATACTTAGCATATTTTTGAGTATTTGAATTTCTGGACGCCTGTTTTATTTTTTGTTTGGAAACTGACGCCTGTTTCTTTGTACTTAGGCCCTGCTCCGAGTGAACGGCCTTCGCAAGCCGCTTGATCGGAAGAACAAAGAGGTAAAGGCTGCAAAAGCTGTGGCCGCCTCTGACTGTGATAAGGCAATGTTTCAAATTGCCCAAAATGAAGTTCTGACCATTGATATTCTTTATTATCAGGCGCAGGCTACCGCCGCTGTTCGGGCTCAGTTAGAGGCGGCCCAGAAGAAGAATGACGAGCTGGAGGCGACCATCACAAATCTCCAGGCCGAGCTGAAACCTCTTCGCCTGAAAATGTACTCTTACGAAGCCATGGAGAAATCCTTGGCCAACGTAAAGGAACGCCTGGTGACCCAGGAGAAGAGTCTTACCCAAGAGCTCTCGGAAAAGGCCGAGCAAGAGAAGAAAGAGTTGGTCCGGGAGATGATGGAAGACTCCGCTCAAATCCAGCGCATGACCTGGGGCCGCCTCTTCCCCAGTGCCGACTTTGCCTCTTGGGAAAGAACGTACCGCCAGTGCTCGGATGCATATAATCAAGAGATCCTGGCGGCTGCTGAAGAAGAGGCGTTGGGAGAAGCGTTGGAGGAGGAGGAGGAGCCGGTAGTGGCGCTTGTGCCGCTTGGGGGTAAGGCATCAAAAAAGGATGCAGCTGAAGCCGAGTCCAGCAAGAAGAGTGCTGACCAGGCGGCAGCTGCTAATACTGAACTGCCCCCTTCTTAAGCTTTATGTATTCTTTCCACGGCCTGCGTGCCGTTTGCTTTGTATTTACCCGGCCAGGGGGCCGGGGCTTTGAATATTTTGCTGGTCTTTAATGACCGGCTTATTTTTAATGAATTTTTGTTTTGCTTCAAATTTGTCTAAGTATTCCATATCTAATATCCAATTGTTTACTAGACCGACTGTTTTACATGGCCGAACGTTGCAGACAGGTACGGATAGTTAGTACGCCGCCTATGCCCCTGGACGACTGGTTGTCTGTTTCCAGGATAGACGATCAATCGGCCATTTATCCAATCAGTATTCGAACTATTTTGTTTGGATCCTTTTTAGGCAGGCGGGCCTGTCTTTTTGTAATTTTAACCAAGTAGGAAAGTGGTCTGACCAAGTAAATAAAGTATTACCTAGTCGTCAAGGAATTGAGTAGTAGAGAAAACAAGCGGCGGGCACCGGTTGTTTCCCTTTATTGCCAATGTTGTTGGCTTTTAACTCATAATTTTTTAACCTAGCAAGAGTAGTGATTGAGGGCCTCTGCTTGTTAAAACAGGCGGACGACTCATACCTTTTAGGCTCCATACTAAGTTTGAGTGACTATTAAGTTAACATAGGAGTTACTTAGTCTTCGTCACAATCTAGATTGAGTAGTAGAGGTACCAGGCGGCGGAGGACGGCTGATCCCCTTGATTTGCCAATGTTTGTTGGCTATTAACTCAATAGGTTACCTAGTAGGAATAGGGGTTTGAGTGCCCCTGTTTGTTAAAAACAGGCGGACGACTCAAACCTTTCAGGTTCCATACCAAATTTGAGGGAGTGACTTATGAGATAACGTTGGAGTTACTCAGTCGCCGTCACTTTTGTTTGAGAAGTAGAGGTACCAGGCGGCGAAGGCCGGCTAGACCCCTTGATTCGCCAATGTTTGTTGGCTATTAACTCAATAGGTACCCCCTGTATTTATCCCAAGTAATACAGGCGGTCATCTGACTCAGATGTCAACTGCTACCACTGGTTTGGTTAGTGATAGAGTTATCCTTGTCTCAAAACGGCTACGTGGTTGCCCTCGGGGACAGTCGTATAGGTGCCGTGTAATTAGTTTATAGAACAATGTTCCACCCAAAAGGGAGCTGCTCTCTGCGACGAATTTCATCCGAATGGATGCCGTCGGACGCCTGCTATGATGTTGGGACAGGTCGTATTAGTTTTGTAGATTTGATCAGTTGGCT